>NW_015548192.1:438496-444971 GCF_001515605.1 Sinocyclocheilus anshuiensis
CCCCCCCTCTCCCTCCCTCTCTCTGTCAGGGCGTGAGTGGCCAGGCCGGACGGCCGAGAGCAGATGACAGATTCTGCTGGACGTGTAGCAGACAGTGTCGAGCGGAGGAGAGGAGAGGAAGGCGGCTGAAGGCAGGCGTGGAAAACGTCAACTCCTGCAGGCTCTAACGAGCCAAAGATGTCAGCCGCTACGAGTGTCCACTCGCCAACGAACAACGAGAGAGAGAGAGAGAGAGAGAGAGAGAGAGAGAGAAAGCATGTTGGGTAGCACATGCTGGCATACTTTCTAATCGGGTTTCCAAGGCATTCTCTCTCTCTCTCTCTCTCTCTATTAGTCCTGAGATGGCCACAACCAGAAAATGGACACTATATTATTGTTAGTCGGCCAAAAACAACAACATTAAAAACCAGGAATGCACATACATAACGCAATCTCACATACCCACGCGTGCTGTGTCAAAACCCTGGCGTATTTCACCTCCCCAGATGATAAATTAGCCGATCAGTCATCGTTAATTTATTTTAAATATATTAATCATATTTCTCATAGGAGAATCTCCTGTTCCTCTTCTCACATCCATCTTTGGTCTCCTGTGATTTTTATTTTCCCTTCCAGAAAGAGAGAGCGCAATCTACTGTCCTACTTCTCCCCACAGCGGTGCCATACGCTCCAGCGTTATTTAACTACGGCTTCAAAATACTTTCTGCTGCTTTTCGAGCAGCACTTCCCAGATGGCCCCCGCAAGCTGTGCCAAAAATGCGTCTTGTCAACAGCCTTGAACTATGAGATCATATGGCGACAAGCGATAGGTCTTTATATCTCTTCTGCTTCAGAGTTCCACTGTCGTCTGACTGTCCAATTCATCATGGGCGAATATTGCTGTCAGAGCGATAGCGAGAGGAAGTACCTCGTACCGCTCTGATAAAGGGACGTGTCCGACATGCCGTGGCTCTTAACAGCTCCGCCGAACAGCCGGCACTGAGCCCGAAGCCGCCATTTTTTATAAAATAATTGAGCAAAGGGTGCGGGCCGAAATGTTTCGCAAAGCTCTCCCACGCATCTAACAAAAAGATTACGGAAAAGAAAACATTCTGGTGTTCCCAGGCATAAAAAAATACTATTGCTTATAAGTTGCTCTTTTGTAGCTCAGTGGAGTTCTCAATTATGGTTCAATGAATCAACTTTGCCTCAGATGTTTCTCCTACAACTCCTAATAAACAATAAAAAGATGCTAATGAGAAATGGGAATAGCATAGCACTAATAATTCGAAAATGTTTACTTTGGTATTTTGCCAGACAAGTCAAACTGAGATAATATGAGCATAGTTTGAGACATCGTTGAGATATTTTTTGAAACTATAGAAAACACATTTTGTGAGATAACTGGCCTTTTTGTTTTTGTTTTTGTGAGAGAAGCAGAAGACAATCAAAATCTCACTAATGTCTAGGAGAAACAACTGAGATAAAGATGAGATAGCATTCATGTTTTTCAAAGGATCATTGCATCAGCTTTGTCTCAGATGTTTCTCCAACAATTCTCCTTTTTTTTTAAGTCACAAATGAGACAAATTAGGAATATAATAAGAAATATGTTAGTTCATATTGCATATTGAGATACCTGACTCACTAGAATCAGGAGACATAATCAAAACATCACTAATGTCTAGGAGAAACAACTGAGACATTGATGAGATATCATTCATATCATTTTCCACCATTGTATCAGCTTTGTTTTAGATGTTTCCTCTACAATTCCTAACTAAAAGGGCTAAATTGGTCTCAGAAAATAATTGATGAGAAATGTTTGAGTTCAATCTGAGGCTTTTTGATTGCTGAGAAAATCTGAACACAGTTTAGGAAACATCTTCTGAAACCCATGAGACTACTAGCCACTTTTCCTCAAGAGAAGCAGGAAAAAGTGTCCAGTTTTAATCTCATTTATGTCTAGGAGAAACAATTGAGACACTAATGAGATAATTTATGCTGTTTTCCACCTTAAAAGGTAGAAGCAGCAACTAGTTGGATTCTAATTGCAGAGGAAATAACTATAAACAGATAAATCATATACATTCTCAAGTCACAAATATTTGCACACACATTTACTCAGAAATATGACAGCCGGCGCCAAATGTGCGGTGTTTTTTCGAAAATGTGCTGATTTATTTCTCTGGCATTTTGTGCTGCTGGCATACAGGACTGAAGTCAAGTTTGATGAGGCTCTAAGCATATTTAAACGCCTCTTATGACTGCCACTACACCAGAGACAGTCACGTCATTACAACTGTCACTCACAGCTCTTTACAGCATGTGTGTGTGTGTGTGTGTGTGGGTGTGAGAGAGAGACTCAGGATTACTAATGCAGGCCACATGTATAAGTGGTGCTGATGTCTCGGGCTAATAAAACAGCTGCGCTCTCATTGGCCCTTGAAACGGAAAGCTCAGAGGGGGAAACCAGAAATCAGAAACAACAAACAGTCACATCCAACCCAAAAACACTTTAACATGCCCACACACCGCAAGAGAAGAGATGGAGGGAAAATGCAACAGGCCCAAACTGAACATTTGCCAGACATGATGGAAAAAAGGGTGTTCTGTTTTCACATCCACGCTACCATGTTCCTCCCTGCGGACTCTGAACTGCATTTATGAATTATCTGACACTTTTTCTGACAACAAGAGCTCGGTGGAAATTTCAAGGCCTCTTTTTCTGACAAGCACGAATATCAATATTTGAATACGTTGCCGATTTTTCAAAAACTTCTCTTTCTTGTTCGCGGATGCACCGGAGCAGAGTTGAGTGCTTTCTTTTTCGAATTCCCTCGAGGGAGGAATTCAATGCGTGTTGCATTTTATTCTGCTCGGAGTGGCATCTGAAACTCGCTTCTGATGATGTTTACTTCCTTCGACTGCACATACAGACCCGTCCTGGTAAATAATAATAAAAACACGAGAGCGTCGATTCATAAATTGACACGGCAAAGTAACGTGCCTCTTAGAGATCGTCGTAAGATATGCACGTCTTTGTGCACACTCGCATTTATTCTCCGTTTCTGAGGCAGAACGGTCGAGTTGAGGTTTAGTTTGCCGTACAATCTTTCGTTTCTCTGACAACGTGAGATTCTGAGGCTGATTAGAAAGAACTTGTTAGGATGGGATCTGAAAAGCGCTGACTCCTGCTAACAAGCAGGTGAAAAAAAGCAATAGAAAGACAACAAAACACAGTCATTAACATTTATGAGTGTTGCAGGTGTCAGTCAAGACGTGATATTAGAATAAAGTAATTTAATTTGAATGCAGAAGGTGTGCGTGCATGCGAGTGTGTGTTAAAAGCCGTTGCTTTTTCATTTGCATGCCGGAGATTGTTTATACGGATCTTTAATAGGGACGTCAGCTCGCTGGCAAACGTTCTTGAGCGCAACAAAGACAAATGTCACCGTATTTTCTATGAGCGATCATGTTTAATAACATGCATCATTAGCGATGGGATCAATACGGATGTAGCAGGCCTGTTCAAGCAAAACAAATATGACGAGCTGTAACTCCTCCTTCCTCTCTCAATTTATACCAGCAGAATTATGGGATACATTCAGCCGGTGATTTATGTGTGAACCAATGTTTGCTATAAGGAAACCTGGATTACGAGGAGGCTATGGAATCCTCTTACGAAATGTATTTTTTTAGTACGTGTAAGCAGATTAATTCACTCACACTTTTTGGGTTTAATCAGCAACATACAGTACATTATATAGTGGCCACAAGTCCAGTAAGCCCATTTGTACGGGTTTTGAGAAGCGAGTTGGTGTGCTCCTCATACTCTTGTTTCTCTTCTCCTCCTCCTTCTCTTCTCCCCCCAATGTGTGTGTGTGTGTGTGTTGGGGAGGGAGAATCTCTTAAGCTTCTCACAGGCCGCTACCCTGTCTGATTCGGTCACTAATGATAGATTGCCCTGCCCTTCCCCTCTCTTCCCCTTTCACTTTCTCTCAGCGCTGGTGGAGGACTAAACTTCGACCCCTCTCTCCCGCCCCGTCACCCCCGCGAGCTGCCTGTCTGCTCTCTGCTTAGACATCAGCCCTCCGTCAGCCTGTGGCCATCTCGTTTTTCTCCAGTCAAACACTGGGGCTTCAACAGCAGCAGCACTGCGGGGCGGCCCTACACATCCTAAAACAACATCACATTTGTTTTGCCTCGCTTTCTTTCGGATTTGTACTGCCCAAAACTTGTGGTTGAACAAAACGGGGTTTTCAGTAATCAATGCTGATGTCAATAGAGCATGGCTGCTGATGCAATGCCAAAATGTATGAACATGAAATGCACAAAAATTGTAAATGAACACTTCTTTTATATACAATCTGTGTATCATTCCAATTAAACCTGATTCAGACTGATTTGTGTAAGAAAGTATAAAAACTGTCTTATGAATATTTGCTATAAGAAATTAACCAAATGTTGTCAATAACGTTTTCTAGCACACTAAAATCTTAAACCAAACTCCAGAAAATGTTTTTTAAAGAAAATGTTTTTATATTTTGGAAATGGTTTAAAATCTGAAAATCGAAAACAAATTTCGACCAATTACTGCTAGCACATTAAAATCTCTGGCCAAGTAATGTTTTTATACTTTGGAAATGTTTTAACATATGAAAATCACAGTTATTAATTGATTTATCATTAGTGTCTGATATGATAATCTTTGTCCAAATATAATTGCTAGCACAATAAAATCTCAATATTTTTTTTAAATATTTACATATAAATATAACAATATAATAATTATATTTACCACTTTTTTGTTTGAAAATGTTTATCCATCAGCATTGATAGAAAATCCATTATCAGTTTTTGCATAATCGTTTATCAGCCAAATGCCACAATCCCAAAAAGCCACATATATCGGTCAAATATAGCTTTTTTTCAATCGCTTACACACCCTTACAAAATCACTAACCATTACTTATGCATCTTTGAAAAGTGATTGAAAGCAGTTTATTATCCAATGCTAGCGACTGAAAACAAACACAAGCAAGAACTACCAGCTACAAACGGTGACATTTAATCTAAAAAATGTAAAATATCGGCCGATTAATCAGTTTAGATGATAAATCGGTTGATCGCTTGTGTAAACTGACAAAAACAAGTCTACTTAATTCCACACACTGTTCAAACCCATATGATTGTGTTTGCTACGTAAGCACATACAACGTGTACACTGCTTAATTCGAGGTAGCGCTTGTGTCCTCTAATAACAGAGCAGGAATTGGTTTGGCGGGGTTGATATCCGGGTGTCTATCTGGACTGACGAATCCATGAAGCATTTCAGACCATCTCCCCTTTTCAATTTCACTCGGTGCCTGTGAACCAACATGGTTCTGATGCCTTTCACCCTTCAATGGACACACAGCCACCGCTAATCAGGATTACATCCTTCAGTCAACAGTGATTTCAATAAAAGAAAAGAGAGAGAGAGGCGGGAGACAGAGAGACAGAAGGAAAGAAAAACAATAAAAATTATCATAAATATAGGGAGCTTGAGCTGGACTGGCGGCCCGGTTGTTGTCGAGATAGCAGAAGGTGATTAAAATCTCATTCGACGGGAATCTGACTGAGGCGCGCTGGTCAAATTGTGGAGGAACACGCACACATGTACGCATGTACACGCGTGCAAACACACACTCCCAGTAAAGTGAAGATGATGGAACTCGCCCCCGAGTCGCATCTGATTGCACATGCACACACAAATTGGCACAAAGTAGATTCATGAACAACAAATAATTGCAGGGGGAGCCTGACCTCTTCAAAATGAGCCTTTGTTACAATCATTTCAGTCAGCGCAGCCACCACGAGGTGCCTCATACTAACTTGCTATCTCCGTGAGAGAAAATGTGAAAAAACTGTGCTGCCCCCCAACAGGTTAACACACTAAAATGCTAACACGCTCACCTTTAAATGGATGTGACGTGTGACCTTATTCAGGGTTTGGATATCGAGCTAATAACTTCCTTCGTGAAACAAATTACCCAGTCTTGGCCTAACATTATTATTTTCTGTATGTTTAAAGAGACGATATTTAACAACAGCGCCGGCTGTGAGCAAGAGAGTGTGTGTGTGCGCTGTCTGACTGTGTGTACGGTTTAATAACCACATCGACACATGTGTTACTGATGCAATACCGCTGCTCGCCGGTGAAACCCCTGTACAAACAAGCATCACTTGGAAAATTCTTCCAAGATGTGTGCTCGAAAATCGGGGAAATGCTAACATGCAGGAAAACGAATATAGACTCGCTACCACATGAAGCTACTAAACCGATTCGGACTGGCGGGTTAATGGCAGGACCACAAAATTTGGACTGGGGGCCGCGGTTGTTTTAGCTAAGTGTCATTATCAATCCCTGGAGAGAGCGTAAGGTGTAAAAGTGCAAGTCAATGTGTTCATTGTTCTTCCGTCAAACGAGTGGACGCCAGTTTGGTGATGGCAG
>NW_015548192.1:457503-464988 GCF_001515605.1 Sinocyclocheilus anshuiensis
AAATAAATAAATATTAAAAATGAATATAGTTTCATTTTTATTGCTTTTTCAAATATGCACATATAAGTGTATAATCTAAAAAAAAAAATTATAATTAAATACATGTGTCTGATTCAAGATCATTTTTTTGTAATGCAGACTGATTAAGTATATAAACAAAAATCTAAAACAAAAAACATATGTTCCCAAAATACACTCACATACACTCTCCACTATATGCCAGATTCAAGCTCTCCCTCAGTCTCCGCAATGACCTCTTTGTTCCGGAAACAATTATTTCTGGAAAGCCTGTCAATATCATTATTTTTACAAGAAATCAATACACTTCACAAAGGTAATGGGCGATTCAATGGCGAGATGTTCACCTTCCTCTCTCTCTCTCTCTCTCTCTCTCTGTCAGGGCATGAGTGGCCAGGCCGGACGGCCGAGAGCAGATGACAGATTCTGCTGGACGTGTAGCAGACAGTGTCGAGCGGAGGAGAGGAGAGGAAGGCGGCTGAAGGCAGGCGTGGAAAACGTCAACTCCTGCAGGCTCTAACGAGCCAAAGATGTCAGCCGCTACGAGTGTCCACTCGCCAACGAACAACGAGAGAGAGAGAGAGAGAGAGAGAGAGAGAGAGAGAGAAAGCATGTTGGGTAGCACATGCTGGCATACTTTCTAATCGGGTTTCCAAGGCATTCTCTCTCTCTCTCTCTCTCTCTATTAGTCCTGAGATGGCCACAACCAGAAAATGGACACTATATTATTGTTAGTCGGCCAAAAACAACAACATTAAAAACCAGGAATGCACATACATAACGCAATCTCACATACCCACGCGTGCTGTGTCAAAACCCTGGCGTATTTCACCTCCCCAGATGATAAATTAGCCGATCAGTCATCGTTAATTTATTTTAAATATATTAATCATATTTCTCATAGGAGAATCTCCTGTTCCTCTTCTCACATCCATCTTTGGTCTCCTGTGATTTTTATTTTCCCTTCCAGAAAGAGAGAGCGCAATCTACTGTCCTACTTCTCCCCACAGCGGTGCCATACGCTCCAGCGTTATTTAACTACGGCTTCAAAATACTTTCTGCTGCTTTTCGAGCAGCACTTCCCAGATGGCCCCCGCAAGCTGTGCCAAAAATGCGTCTTGTCAACAGCCTTGAACTATGAGATCATATGGCGACAAGAGATAGGTCTTTATATCTCTTCTGTTTCAGAGTTCCACTGTCATCTGACTGTCCAATTCATCATGGGCGAATATTGCTGTCAGAGCGATAGCGAGAGGAAGTACCTCGTACCGCTCTGATAAAGGGACGTGTCCGACATGCCGTGGCTCTTAACAGCTCCGCCGAACAGCCGGCACTGAGCCCGAAGCCGCCATTTTTTATAAAATAATTGAGCAAAGGGTGCGGGCCGAAATGTTTCGCAAAGCTCTCCCACGCATCTAACAAAAAGATTACGGAAAAGAAAACATTCTGGTGTTCCCAGGCATAAAAAAATACTATTGCTTATAAGTTGCTCTTTTGTAGCTCAGTGGAGTTCTCAATTATGGTTCAATGAATCAACTTTGCCTCAGATGTTTCTCCTACAACTCCTAATAAACAATAAAAAGATGCTAATGAGAAATGGGAATAGCATAGCACTAATAATTCGAAAATGTTTACTTTGGTATTTTGCCAGAC
Organism: Sinocyclocheilus anshuiensis; assembly: GCF_001515605.1. Lineage (NCBI taxonomy): Eukaryota > Metazoa > Chordata > Actinopteri > Cypriniformes > Cyprinidae > Sinocyclocheilus > Sinocyclocheilus anshuiensis. The sequence continues at coordinate 459,175 of NW_015548192.1, forward strand.
AAGTCAAACTGAGATAATATGAGCATAGTTTGAGACATCGTTGAGATATTTTTTGAAACTATAGAAAACACATTTTGTGAGATAACTGGCCTTTTTGTTTTTGTTTTTGTGAGAGAAGCAGAAGACAATCAAAATCTCACTAATGTCTAGGAGAAACAACTGAGATAAAGATGAGATAGCATTCATGTTTTTCAAAGGATCATTGCATCAGCTTTGTCTCAGATGTTTCTCCAACAATTCTCCTTTTTTTTTAAGTCACAAATGAGACAAATTAGGAATATAATAAGAAATATGTTAGTTCATATTGCATATTGAGATACCTGACTCACTAGAATCAGGAGACATAATCAAAACATCACTAATGTCTAGGAGAAACAACTGAGACATTGATGAGATATCATTCATATCATTTTCCACCATTGTATCAGCTTTGTTTTAGATGTTTCCTCTACAATTCCTAACTAAAAGGGCTAAATTGGTCTCAGAAAATAATTGATGAGAAATGTTTGAGTTCAATCTGAGGCTTTTTGATTGCTGAGAAAATCTGAACACAGTTTAGGAAACATCTTCTGAAACCCATGAGACTACTAGCCACTTTTCCTCAAGAGAAGCAGGAAAAAGTGTCCAGTTTTAATCTCATTTATGTCTAGGAGAAACAATTGAGACACTAATGAGATCATTTATGCTGTTTTCCACCTTAAAAGGTAGAAGCAGCAACTAGTTGGATTCTAATTGCAGAGGAAATAACTATAAACAGATAAATCATATACATTCTCAAGTCACAAATATTTGCACACACATTTACTCAGAAATATGACAGCCGGCGCCAAATGTGCGGTGTTTTTTCGAAAATGTGCTGATTTATTTCTCTGGCATTTTGTGCTGCTGGCATACAGGACTGAAGTCAAGTTTGATGAGGCTCTAAGCATATTTAAACGCCTCTTATGACTGCCACTACACCAGAGACAGTCACGTCATTACAACTGTCACTCACAGCTCTTTACAGCATGTGTGTGTGTGTGTGTGTGTGGGTGTGAGAGAGAGACTCAGGATTACTAATGCAGGCCACATGTATAAGTGGTGCTGATGTCTCGGGCTAATAAAACAGCTGCGCTCTCATTGGCCCTTGAAACGGAAAGCTCAGAGGGGGAAACCAGAAATCAGAAACAACAAACAGTCACATCCAACCCAAAAACACTTTAACATGCCCACACACCGCAAGAGAAGAGATGGAGGGAAAATGCAACAGGCCCAAACTGAACATTTGCCAGACATGATGGAAAAAAGGGTGTTCTGTTTTCACATCCACGCTACCATGTTCCTCCCTGCGGACTCTGAACTGCATTTATGAATTATCTGACACTTTTTCTGACAACAAGAGCTCGGTGGAAATTTCAAGGCCTCTTTTTCTGACAAGCACGAATATCAATATTTGAATACGTTGCCGATTTTTCAAAAACTTCTCTTTCTTGTTCGCGGATGCACCGGAGCAGAGTTGAGTGCTTTCTTTTTCGAATTCCCTCGAGGGAGGAATTCAATGCGTGTTGCATTTTATTCTGCTCGGAGTGGCATCTGAAACTCGCTTCTGATGATGTTTACTTCCTTCGACTGCACATACAGACCCGTCCTGGTAAATAATAATAAAAACACGAGAGCGTCGATTCATAAATTGACACGGCAAAGTAACGTGCCTCTTAGAGATCGTCGTAAGATATGCACGTCTTTGTGCACACTCGCATTTATTCTCCGTTTCTGAGGCAGAACGGTCGAGTTGAGGTTTAGTTTGCCGTACAATCTTTCGTTTCTCTGACAACGTGAGATTCTGAGGCTGATTAGAAAGAACTTGTTAGGATGGGATCTGAAAAGCGCTGACTCCTGCTAACAAGCAGGTGAAAAAAAGCAATAGAAAGACAACAAAACACAGTCATTAACATTTATGAGTGTTGCAGGTGTCAGTCAAGACGTGATATTAGAATAAAGTAATTTAATTTGAATGCAGAAGGTGTGCGTGCATGCGAGTGTGTGTGTAAGCCGTCGCTTTTTAATTTGCATGCCGGAGATTGTTTATACGGATCTTTAATAGGGACGTCAGCTCGCTGGCAAACGTTCTTGAGCGCAACAAAGACAAATGTCACCGTATTTTCTATGAGCGATCATGTTTAATAACATGCATCATTAGCGATGGGATCAATACGGATGTAGCAGGCCTGTTCAAGCAAAACAAATATGACGAGCTGTAACTCCTCCTTCCTCTCTCAATTTATACCAGCAGAATTATGGGATACATTCAGCCGGTGATTTATGTGTGAACCAATGTTTGCTATAAGGAAACCTGGATTACGAGGAGGCTATGGAATCCTCTTACGAAATGTATTTTTTTAGTACGTGTAAGCAGATTAATTCACTCACACTTTTTGGGTTTAATCAGCAACATACAGTACATTATATAGTGGCCACAAGTCCAGTAAGCCCATTTGTACGGGTTTTGAGAAGCGAGTTGGTGTGCTCCTCATACTCTTGTTTCTCTTCTCCTCCTCCTTCTCTTCTCCCCCCAATGTGTGTGTGTGTGTGTGTTGGGGAGGGAGAATCTCTTAAGCTTCTCACAGGCCGCTACCCTGTCTGATTCGGTCACTAATGATAGATTGCCCTGCCCTCCCCCTCTCTTCCCCTTTCACTTTCTCTCAGCGCTGGTGGAGGACTAAACTTCGACCCCTCTCTCCCGCCCCGTCACCCCCGCGAGCTGCCTGTCTGCTCTCTGCTTAGACATCAGCCCTCCGTCAGCCTGTGGCCATCTCGTTTTTCTCCAGTCAAACACTGGGGCTTCAACAGCAGCAGCACTGCGGGGCGGCCCTACACATCCTAAAACAACATCACATTTGTTTTGCCTCGCTTTCTTTCGGATTTGTACTGCCCAAAACTTGTGGTTGAACAAAACGGGGTTTTCAGTAATCAATGCTGATGTCAATAGAGCATGGCTGCTGATGCAATGCCAAAATGTATGAACATGAAATGCACAAAAATTGTAAATGAACACTTCTTTTATATACAATCTGTGTATCATTCCAATTAAACCTGATTCAGACTGATTTGTGTAAGAAAGTATAAAAACTGTCTTATGAATATTTGCTATAAGAAATTAACCAAATGTTGTCAATAACGTTTTCTAGCACACTAAAATCTTAAACCAAACTCCAGAAAATGTTTTTTAAAGAAAATGTTTTTATATTTTGGAAATGGTTTAAAATCTGAAAATCGAAAACAAATTTCGACCAATTACTGCTAGCACATTAAAATCTCTGGCCAAGTAATGTTTTTATACTTTGGAAATGTTTTAACATATGAAAATCACAGTTATTAATTGATTTATCATTAGTGTCTGATATGATAATCTTTGTCCAAATATAATTGCTAGCACAATAAAATCTCAATATTTTTTTTAAATATTTACATATAAATATAACAATATAATAATTATATTTACCACTTTTTTGTTTGAAAATGTTTATCCATCAGCATTGATAGAAAATCCATTATCAGTTTTTGCATAATCGTTTATCAGCCAAATGCCACAATCCCAAAAAGCCACATATATCGGTCAAATATAGCTTTTTTTCAATCGCTTACACACCCTTACAAAATCACTAACCATTACTTATGCATCTTTGAAAAGTGATTGAAAGCAGTTTATTATCCAATGCTAGCGACTGAAAACAAACACAAGCAAGAACTACCAGCTACAAACGGTGACATTTAATCTAAAAAATGTAAAATATCGGCCGATTAATCAGTTTAGATGATAAATCGGTTGATCGCTTGTGTAAACTGACAAAAACAAGTCTACTTAATTCCACACACTGTTCAAACCCATATGATTGTGTTTGCTACGTAAGCACATACAACGTGTACACTGCTTAATTCGAGGTAGCGCTTGTGTCCTCTAATAACAGAGCAGGAATTGGTTTGGCGGGGTTGATATCCGGGTGTCTATCTGGACTGACGAATCCATGAAGCATTTCAGACCATCTCCCCTTTTCAATTTCACTCGGTGCCTGTGAACCAACATGGTTCTGATGCCTTTCACCCTTCAATGGACACACAGCCACCGCTAATCAGGATTACATCCTTCAGTCAACAGTGATTTCAATAAAAGAAAAGAGAGAGAGAGGCGGGAGACAGAGAGACAGAAGGAAAGAAAAACAATAAAAATTATCATAAATATAGGGAGCTTGAGCTGGACTGGCGGCCCGGTTGTTGTCGAGATAGCAGAAGGTGATTAAAATCTCATTCGACGGGAATCTGACTGAGGCGCGCTGGTCAAATTGTGGAGGAACACGCACACATGTACGCATGTACACGCGTGCAAACACACACTCCCAGTAAAGTGAAGATGATGGAACTCGCCCCCGAGTCGCATCTGATTGCACATGCACACACAAATTGGCACAAAGTAGATTCATGAACAACAAATCATTGCAGGGGGAGCCTGACCTCTTCAAAATGAGCCTTTGTTACAATCATTTCAGTCAGCGCATCCGCCACGAGGTGCCTCATACTAATTTGCTGTCTCTGTGAGAGAAGATGTGAAAAAACCGCATTGCCCCCAAACAAGTTAACACGCTAACACGCTCACCTTTAAATGGATGTGATGTGTGACCTTATTAAGGGTTTGGATATCGAGCTAATAACTTCCTTGGTGAAACAAATTACCCAGTCTTGGCCTAACAGTATTATTTTCTGTATGTTTAAAGAGACGATATTTAACAACAGCGCCGGCTGTGAGCAAGAGAGTGTGTGTGTGCGCTGTCTGACTGTGTGTACGGTTTAATAACCACATCGACACATGTGTTACTGATGCAATACCGCTGCTCGCCGGTGAAACCCCTGTACAAACAAGCATCACTTGGAAAATTCTTCCAAGATGTGTGCTCGAAAATCGGGGAAATGCTAACATGCAGGAAAACGAATATAGACTCGCTACCACATGAAGCTACTAAACCGATTCGGACTGGCGGGTTAATGGCAGGACCACAAAATTTGGACTGGGGGCCGCGGTTGTTTTAGCTAAGTGTCATTATCAATCCCTGGAGAGAGCGTAAGGTGTAAAAGTGCAAGTCAATGTGTTCATTGTTCTTCCGTCAAACGAGTGGACGCCAGTTTGGTGATGGCAGATTCGGAAGAACTGTGAGAGCCGACTTGTTTTCTGAGCAATTAAATGTTCGGCTCAACAGGAGAGAAGGTGAAGTGGTCTGCCATTAAGCCTAGTTAGAGGGGTCGTAAAGCTAACCTGTTGAGGGACGTGAGTGTGTGTGTGTGTGTGTTGAGAAGCTGTCTGGATTGTGTCAGGTTGTCAGAGTTGGCCACTTTAACAGAAGGAAGTTAAGGCGGTGACCCACGAGGCCAGACACTTTGAGGAGATAATGTTCAAGTCTTTCTTTCGCTGCCTTTCCCTCATTCCCTCTCTCTCTCTACCTCCCACAGGCCAATTAAAGCCTCAACTCACGGGAAAACTTGCCCGGGACTTCCTCTCCCTCCTCTTCCCCCTGTTTCTGCTTAGCAACGTCTTGTCAACACACACAGATCCATGACATTCTCCTCACTATCACTGGCATAAAGGTTTCAATTGCCTGTTGGAATTATTACAGCATTAAAAACCTAGAAACTGGTTATGAACATGTTTGTACATTGCAGGCATTTCAAACTATGCTGCGTTCCATTCAACTATAACCAGGGCCGTCCTTAGCTGACACGGGGCCCGGTGCGAGTAAGGGTAGTTAGGTCCGTATGCGATCGCGTTCCCGGGGGGGGGGGGGGGGG
>NW_015548192.1:465213-497960 GCF_001515605.1 Sinocyclocheilus anshuiensis
TCCGTTCGCGATCGCGATCTGGGGTGGGTCCCCTTCGGTCCATTCACCGCGGGGGCCCCTCAAGCGCGGGACCAGTTGCACCCCCCCTAAGGACGGCCCTGACTATAACCTTCAATTGGAAAAGTATAAGTTTGATATCTGAATTAGGACTTCTGATTGGAAAACTCAACCAAGAAATTCAATTTGGCCAAAATTTGGTGATACAAATGGATATGTGCCCTAGCCCTAATGATTAACATTATCAAATAAGATGCATCAACTAGTCAGTAATATGAACATGGTTAAGCAAACAATTACAGAACCTTTTTTTCCGCCAAAACTTGGGGTCAGTTTTAAAATAAATACTTTTATTCAGCAAGGATGCATGAAATGTATCAAAAGTGACAGTATAGAAGAATCCTAAAAATGTGTTATAGTTTCCACAAAAATATTGATAATTATAAATGTTTCTTGAGCAGCAAATCAGCATATTAGAATGATTTCTGAAAAATCATGTGACACTGAAGACTGGAGTAATGATGCATAAAATTTAGCTTTGCATCACAGGAATGAATTACATTTTAAAATATATTAAAATAAAAAATAGATATTTTAAATTGTAATAATATTTCCCAATATTACTGTTTTTACTGTATTTTTTTTTTTTGTAATGCCACCTTGGCGACCATAAGAGACATGTTTGAAAAACATTAAAAAATCTCGTCGGCCGCAAACTTTTGAACAGTAGTTTATATTAGGGCTGCACGATAAATCGCATGCGATATTTAACGTGAACAACGGCTCTGTGTAGTAAATGCTTCTCCATGTGAAAGCCCGCACGTGATGGAGATTTACCGCTGATTACAGAACCGGCTTTACTGACAAGATGCACATTAAATATCGCATGCGATTTATCATGCAGCCCTAGTTTATATTATGCAGGTATATAAATGGAATGCAGCATTAGCATATCCTACCTGACTTAGCTTGTGTGGATAAAACTGGCTAAATCTGTTTACATTGTTGTTTTTTCTGGCGAGGCACTCGTTTCAAAAGCGTACTCTGCCCATCGTGTTGGCCAGATGGAGAAACGAAGACAGAGGCATCCATCGCAGCTGGCTCTGATTACCGAGTGTCTATCCGTCCTCCAGCATCTTAAGTCACGCTTTGAAATATTACTCGAAACCAGGAAGATCCAATGAAACCCAAACAGATATAAAGTTCGACGCTGGAGGGAAGAGCGACGCTCTGATTGGCTGCTCTTCATTATGTCCAGCTGGAAGGTAAATAATCAACAAACACTCAATGAGGGACAGCCTGTTCCAGCCCACCACCTTAATCAACACTTAAGGAATCAAATTGGATTTGCCCTATCAGAGACAAATAGACTCCAGATTGTGTGTGTGCGGCTCTCTCTTTCATTGTAAGAGTGACAGATATTTATCGTTGCTAACTCAAAGCCGAAAACTACAGTGATCCATTATTTCTATCCTGTTACAATAGGTTTGCAATTTATACTTAAAGGTTAATATACAAAATGTAAATATGAAAAAAAAATATTATATATAATAATATTAAAAATAATTATTAAATGTAAAAAATAAACATTAAGAAAATTGTAAATACATTTAAATCCATAATTTGCATATACACTATATATATACAATATATATATATATATAGCACTTCTGCAAATTATACACTATATAAATATAATAATTCACACAAATGCTTTTTGTACTAAATTTAGCTTTTTTGCACTACATTAGATAGATAGATAGATAGATATTAAAATTAATACTTGTAGTATCACTCTGTTTTGTTTTATAAATAAAAATAATATGAAATAAAAACAATAATAACCCTAGACTTGTCTCTTTCAAAACATGGTTTGTGTTACTTTCAAAATGTTTTGGGGTCGAAGATCATTGCAAAGTGCTAATAATGGCCTTGGCTAGCAAAAATCATCCCACAACACCACATTATGTACAGCCAGTATTCAGTGCGCTTTGTGCCAAGAATTAAGTTTTTTCTGAGAAAAAAAAAAACCACAAAACAATTGATCACTATGATTTTTCCCATAACAAAGTGGAACTGCTGAGTTTGAGCAAGCCAATGTAAGTATAAACTAAAATCTGGCTCATATACAGTATTATACAATGTTCTTGCATCAGTATGTGAGGTGGACGCAGAGGCTATGTGTGTGTGTGTGTGTGTGTTGGGACCATTTCACTGAGTAATCCTGTAGGTCTGCCAGAAGAATGCCATTTTTAAAGACATCCCTTAAAATCTGCACCCTACTGAGGCCAGTGGTTTCCTCTGTCATTACAGAAGTGTAAACTCCTGGATGTGGGAGATTGAGGGTAATTTCTTACAGATGCAGAGCCTTCTCTGGCTCTCGACTTGGAGATTTAGGGAAAGAGAAGATCCAGCCAGGACTTGACGAGCTGGTCCCAATTCAGGATAGACGAGCTCTGACGATTGAGTCACTGCAGACACGTGCAAGCATGAATCTGTGACTGAACGCAGGTGTATATTACTCATCACGGGCTTATCTGGAAATTATATTATTGTTATTATATACAAATGTCCATGACATTCTATACCTATGTAGTCATTGGGTTTGGTGCTGGGATTTGCACACACACCCAGACAAGAGGCCCAAAAGTGACGTCTGTGGTCGTTTTTTTTTAAATATATTTTTAGTGCCTTTACTGCTTTTTAATGGCAGAGAAAGAGGGGATATAATTGAAAAGCAATTAATAACCCTTGACATTTCGCTTTCAAAACATGTTTTATGCCAACCCTACTATATCCAAGGTCCATTTTGGGGTAAATATCAAATATCAGAGCAAAAATAACAGCCTTGGCTAGTAAATATCTTTGTACCACATCACATCAATTATTTTTGTCTGTATTTTCTTATCATTTGTGCCACGAGCTCTATATAAAGTAAAATAATAATAATAATACATAATTTAAATTAAAAAATGTTTGGAAAATATGATTAAATTATTATTATTATTATTACATTAGGAAACAGTAACTAGGGAATGGTCCGCCATGTCTGCCAACTCCTATAGGCCAAGCTCTGCTGTTGTTTTGCATGTGCTACTGTTCCTCTTCTCATTCATTGAAGGGCAGAGGTACGATACTTTTTCATTCAGCATATTGAGCAGGTCTCTGGACAAGCCAGCCAGCGGTTTTATAGTTAATCAATACCAATCCATTCCCAGCCTTGATGTTAAATAGGGATCAATACAGGCAAGCTGTGACTGGATCTGATTTCAATTGGTTGGCCAAGCAGTGGGTTTTAATCTGAAGCTAAATCAGACAGGAGAACATAAGTCAGGTGAATTACAACACTCTTTTCCCAGCACCAGGAAACACCTGTCATATTTTATTATCACATTCTGGGCAGGTTTGTTCACCACCTACGTTTTTTATTTATTTATTATTTTCTTTCATTTCCACAAGAGAAAGAGATACAAGCTGTCGCTAAAGACTAGCATACAAAAAAGACGAGAAAATCCTATTTCTCAGCTCTGATGGAGTGGGAACCTGAGAGAACGCCTCCTTTTTTGTCTCTTCTTAAATGATTGATTCAGAGAGACCGGACAGATCGATAAAGTTCTTAAGTTCAGTACACTTCCCGACCAGAAGATCATAAGGATCACATCATTTCTGAATTAGTCCAGCTGATTCACACAGATCAGACATCTCACGCTACAAAGAGCCCAGTTATTATAGACAGAGAAGAAGAACTTACCCAGCACTTTTTTCCACTACTCTTTGAGGTGTATAACCCGTAATACTCTCTTCTCGTCCTAAATGTTGCCCCTTGTCTTTAAAAAGCCGCCTTATTTATCTGTGACCGCTGAAATAGCAAGCTCTCCGACGAAAGGCCTGCCATGTATTCCTGTAGATAAGTATTGTCAGCCACCACACTTTTGCTAAGCCCCCGAAATCCCACTTTCAGGAGTGAAATCTATAAAACTCATCCGACTCTAGCGGATCTAATGAAACATGCTAGCCCCTATAGCACTGATTGATCAGCCAGCGGTCAAAGCCCTGGCCCGGCCGCCCCAGTGTCCCACTCCTCTTGTGGTCCATCTATGATGATAAATTAGCATTAGATGGAGCCTAATAAGTTTACTAAACATTTGGGATTTGCACTAATAAACTGGCAAGCTAGCAGGCTAGCAGTGAGAATGAGCAATCCCCGAGCAGCCCCTTATCTGAGGGACATGACAGTTAAACCATGCGTCCAATCTGCCATCGATTCATCATCCTGGCTCCATTGTGCATTCTTCACAAGAGGATAATTACGCAGGAGTGTTGCGTGCACACCATGGTATTTACATATTTACCATCTTTTGCTAGCATTATGCTGCAGAAATGCTAAAGAAATGGAGCAAGAGCGAGTCTTTCGAATGCACATGCAAATTAAAAATGCTTGCGGCATCTGTCAGCAATAAGACACAAACTAGAATTTATCTCAAAGTTTGATTTAGCCCGCATTACAATGTACGATCGCGCAGCTAAACGGCCTTACTTTGTGCGTGCAAACAATTTAAGAGTTAAACAAATATTTAGCATGGCTAATGATATTCTATCAAGTCGACCTACAGCAACAACAATCAATCAGCATCGCACCCCATATTTACAACAATGTAAATTAGCGACAGCTTTGAGCCGAGTAAACGGCTGATGATGTGTGCTGGATGGCAGACGGGGGTTCTGGACGCTGTAATTGCTGGGAATGATTATAATGAGGGTTTGGGAAACTTAAGCAGATTCTCACTTATAATGATAAATAGCCTTGAGCCAGTGCGTGAAACGGGCGGCCTAACCTTTCAACTACACAGCTCGCTGCTGACTTCTGGGCTTAAAAAGACGTGAAAATAATACATTTTTGTGATGATGCAACAATGACCGATCAGGCAATTGACAATTCTGTCAACTGTCCCGAAACGCGAGCTAAAGTCTTCTATCGCAGCGTGCAGCAGCTCTAGATGCGTCGATGTGAAACGAAGGGTGACGTTTTAGCTCATCCGCGCATCACTAACGCACAGATATACGTCCTCCAGCGCAAGCGAGCGCAATCTACCCTCAAATGTTCATGTGAGATTCGAAAACACGCTTGCGTTATCAGCAGAACCGACCGGTGGCCGATAATCTTTTGACAGAGGGGCCTATATTTAGAGATAACTTGTCAGCTTTAATAAATGATAGTTATTTGCTGCAGTTTTTTTGAAGGTTTCAGAGCCGATGGCCCCTCCCGGGAGCCCATGGGACGGGCGACGGCCAAGGCCCAGTGCCTCTCACAGAGAGATGCTGATGGCGTGTGCCCAATGTCCAGATCGCTGTCCTGCGACCTCAAATTGGCGCGACCAGCACCATGTCCAATACAATCCTCACACTGTTTCCTAACCTAATCTCAGCGGTGTCACACGACAGATTGCCACATTCGGAAAAATGGGAATGGAGGTTGGGTGGGTGGCTGGGATGGGCTGGTTTAAAAAGAGAAAATATATGGGAGCCTTGTGATTTTTTGAAAAGAGAGAGATCGGAGGGACAAGGAACGGATATTTCTTCCAAGAGAGACAGCACGCACTCAACACCCTGATCTGATTTACAAACTGCTCCTAATGGCAAACAAATGTTGTGGGTGTGTATTTGCAAATAAGAAAAAGAGAACCGTACGGATCTACAGAGCCAACATCTACCGCAAACCAAAAGCCAGTTAGCATGCTATTACAGGCTAAAACACACACTGACATTGTGTTGACAGAATCAAACAGGACGCTCCATAAACACGCACATGTAAAATAGACAGTGCGGCCGAAAGGAAACCAAACACGTCCATTTAATTTAGCACGAAAACATTCTGCTGCGCTGCAGCGCCCAGGAACTAGAAACGACTGCAGAAGTAGTCAAAATAAAAATAAACATTTGATTTAAAGCATTGTTAGCTATGTGCGCGCAAAGCAGATCTGTTCTGAATCCATCCGTGGTGTGAAGTTGGAGCAAAACAGCTTGTGCCGCATTCACAGAGGGAAGCGTCATGAACTTCGGACATGCATTCCAGTCAGTCCTTCCTAATCCAAAACTGATTCAATTTTCCCGGTTGTTATTCAAAAGGAACGTGCACCCGCGCCGGGCTATTGTGTGACAGCACACCCTTTCCAACTGCCCAGGGTGATTTTTTGTGCACGTCTGCATGCGTGCGTGCATGTGTGTGTGTGTGGAATCACATTTTTACATGTCTGGCAATAATCATGCTTTATGCACGTTAGTATTTGTTACATGTGAATCCATGCATGCATATGCATGTGTGTGTGCGCGTGTTGACACGCTCAGCGGGGGTTTTCATATAGCCCAACAAAAGGGGAGTGTCGTTGCTTTGTGCGCTCAATCAAATAAAAGGGGCTTTTTAAAGCACATATGTCCCCTCCACGGAGTCCTGATTAGACTCTCAATATCTCCACCAGACACACACACACACACACACAATCACGCTGGTTGTTGTAGCAAAACTATCATTTTCACATTTCTCTTCTGATTCGCATCTGCAGCTTTCTCACCGCTAAGAGTGTGTGTGGATTTCGTCTGTCACTATAGACTCCTCGGAGCCGGCGTCTTCCGGTTACAAGGCCCATGCAACATGTCTTACAACAACACAGCGCAGGGTTCCCTCCTGTCTACACATGCTAGAGCTATTTCCCCCTTCCCTCTTCAATCCTCACACACAGACCCACATGGCACAAAAAAGAAACGCACACATTGCCATTGCCAGTACTATTAGCATGTAGCAGCTAAATCAAGACCATTGATGTTTCTACACTAATAGAGAATCCTAACTTCATTCATTATTAGAAAAACTCCTAAATCTTGATGATTTAAAAAATAAAAGTCCATCTCCTTTCAGACACCAGAGCTGGGTGTTAAAAATGAACAAACTATGTGATATAAATACAATTTGAAGCCTTTTGCTATATTTTATGCTTGCCACCTGATGTTAACAAACTTGAATGCAAAAGTGCAAAATCATGTCATAGGAAAAAGAGCCTTTCTGATTGGCTAAAAAAAGTTTGACTGAATGTTTTTTACAATTTGCAGCAACAATGTCTGTGATTACTCTCAGGAAGAAGAAAAAAGTTACAAACTCATTGCAGAACCTTTAAAAATAACGCTTCCTCAATGGTTCATTGCAGCACTTCCGAAGTTTTTTTATTTATTTTTTTTTTTTTTTATTAATCCTTTTTAATTCTATATAGGGTTTTTTGAGATTAAAAAAGTTTTTCATTAAAAGTAAGCTAGCAACACAAAGATCATGGGTTTTGTTATACAAACTAATAAAATCACTTTGGATTAAAGCATCTTCCTAATGTAAATGTGAATATAGTTTGCTTACTAAAAAATTAAAGATTTTTTTCCTAATGAAATCAGGCTGCAAAACTAGCCGGGAGCCTAATTTTTAAAAGTGTAGCAAGTAGCAATGATTATTTTTCAGATAGGAGAGTGTTTACCTCTGTCCGTAGAGGACATTGTTATGGAGAAGCCTGCTCTTGAGTTGTGTGCTGTCGGACATCTGCTAGGCCTTGACCCACTTCTACGTGTGAGCAATGTGTGGCAGCACTAAGGTTTGGCTTTTTGACTGCAGAGGCTGTTTCTCATTTTCTGTGTGAGTGCGAGTTGAGTGCTAGCTGCCAAGGGCAGGTTAAGCTCTCTGCTTCTCCCCTCCTGTAGATCTGGCATCCCTTCAGTTCCTCGCATAAAAGGTGGCAATCTTCATTAAAACCTCTTACAGACAACTGTCAGTTATTCACAGTTAGAAAGAGCCAGCTGTTCTCACTCGCTCGCTCCCTCTCTTGATCCCTCTAGTGAGACAGAAGTCACTAGTTCATAACAGAGGAGTTTAGAAGTGTAGTCGGTTCTGAAGAGTTTCAAGGTGACAGTGTCATCCACGCTGCACGCAAAGGCATTTTTGTATATCATTATGTCGAGGAGACAAAAGAGCAATTAACATGTAATTACAAAAGATTTTTGGTCTACATTTCAAACAAGCCGGCATAAGGAGAACCTTAAGTATGCTAATGATAAATCATTTGCATACTAGAAAACACTTGCCTTTTTTCTTTCCAGGTTTTTTTACAAAATCCTCAATTTATTAATGCAAGCTGAATTAATATTTAAATGCTGTTTATGTATTCAAAAAAAAATTTACATTTAATTTATTGCACATAATAAATGGTGTCAGAATCAAATTGCAATCGTTTTGTCCATGTAGGCCGGATGTGACAACAATGGGTCAACCAATAACATGACTGTTTTTCTATCCATGACAGATAGGGGGAGTCTTTAAAACTTGTTTGAATACAGTCATTATTTTTGCAATTCACTTTGCTGCCTCTAGTGGCACAAAAAGACACTGCACCTTTAACTAATGCCCTAAACATAGGACAGAATCTAACCAGCAATTATGCACTTAAAACCTGTGCCAGACAACCTACACCAAAGCAATACACTTGCAAGCATCCTAGTATAGCACTGTGAGACAGCATGAGCTATATTCTGGTGTTATCTTTCATCCCGTAGTGGAGATCTACACTCTGCTTTCACTTTGGCCACTAGTGGACTTGCTCAGTGAAGGAAAAATCTCTCTCTCTCTCTCTCTCTCTCTCTCTCTCTCTCTCTCATGTTAGCAGAGGGTTTGCTGACTGTCTCATAAATAAAGAGTTGCTGCGCACACCTGTGTACCTGCAGCAGTGAGGCTGTTACCTGGCCAGAGATATATCTGCTGTCTGCAACCTCATTAATCAGGTCTAATGGAGCTCCGGCGCTCTCCTCCTCTCACACGTGTGTATCTGTGAACATAAACACACATATACGTGCATACGCATCCTCCAAGACTGCTGTGGCTCTACTGGTCTACTGAGGTACAATGACTTTTCGAATAAAACATTCATACACATACACGGTCTGTTGAATGTCACCTGGACAAGGTAAGATATAAATAAATAAAAATATTACTCTCGTGGCTGGAGGCAAAAGCAGCAGTTCAAGTGCCCTCTACCGTACCGCTCTGTTTCACACGTCCTGCATGGTTGTATTTCCTATTAAACTGGAAGTTCGGGTGTGACATACCGGGGGGATTGTACTTCGATTTGAGCAGCGCTTAATTTACGTCACAGCATGATTTGCTACTTACTATACTACTCAGAGTCATGTGACATCAGGGGGAGGGACATTCTCATTTTATAGAGCATTTGATTGGACAACAGTGTTGATACTATCAGAGAAATCTGCACAAATTGTACATTTAGGGCAGCTTGTCACTGAAGGAGTACCCTTAAAAAGACAACTTCGTACCTTATCTACCTTTAAAAGGTGCATAGGACCTTATTGTAGTACTGCAAAACCTTTTGGTACTACTATGAAACTTTTAGCTGTAAATAAGGTACAAAGATACTCTCACTCCCTAAAGGTACAACCTTTGCATATTGTTCTGAGAACTGATATGTTGAAGATAACAGCTCAGTTTGGTTCATCAAATCTGCTAATTGTGTATTTTGTCTACGTTTAGAAGTGCATAGAAGGTCTCAAAGCTAATAAACAAGGACTAAAGCCACAGAACTCCCCACAAGGTGGGTAAAACAGGCCTTTCTTTGGGAGGAAAAAGACAGGCCGGGGAATTAACACTTAACACGGGCTTAATTACGGCACGCACGCGCCTGTGAAAACCTGCCATTCAAGAGCATTGGTAAATAAACCTCTCTTTACAGGTGATCCAAATGTGTCTCGCTCCAGACAGCCCTCTGTTCCAGCGCTGATATGCAATTAAAATCATCTCCAAAATTCTCCTCGACAGGACGGGCCCAAGCCAAAAATGTAAATGACATTAAGGGAGACAATGAATTGAATTTTGTTTAATGTCCCTTTTGCTGGTGCTAATTTACATAGCGCTTTTCCAACAAAAGCTCTGACCTTCTAAATGCTGGCATTTGATCAGCTCTGAGAGCGGGACTGTGTGCGGATGGTCTTTTTAAGTAGCCTGGTCGGAGAAGATACAAACAAAAGGGCAAATAAACTGAGGAACGATCTGTGTTGGTTTTTAAAGATAAAAAAACCCCGCAACAGGCGGAGTACGAACACAAATTTTCCCCCGGCATATGGCTCCAGGAAGACCTAGCTAATAACCAAACGTAATCCCTTCTGGAAAGGTCCTCCGGTACGAAAAATTAATGAATGTTTAGCTAAATCAGCATCGGGACCCAAATACCGCGCGGTCCGAACAGGTGCAGAAGCCTCAGCGAAATGAGCTACATAAACCGTCCTGCTTCACAACTGTGTACTCTGACAAAAAAAAAAGTCAATGTCATGAATTATTCAGTTGAGGGAGGGGGTTGGCTGTCAGAGGTCAGCATGTCTTGACCTTTCTGACAGAAAGTGAAAGGGAGATCGGTTGGCTAGGAAAACCCTGATCGTTCTTGAGTCGGAGTGGTATTATTAGTTTTTGGACCGATACGGGGGCGGTAAATTATCCAACGCCTCGCGCTTGACGTGCGTTCAAGACATCACCTACAAGAGCTCGAGTCTAGCCGTAGAACTCCTCATTTCAGAGGCTCAATCTATCTTTCAAAAAATACCAATGAATAATCTACGGCGAAGCCGGGTCGGGTTGTGAAATATTTAAAGAACCATTGAGGTTGAAATTTTGTAACAGCTGTGAAATACAACCAAGTTTTTCTCGTTTTTTTTTTCTTTTTCTCCTCGTGAAGAACCTAAAGCTGCACCAAAGTCCAAGAGAAATAGTATAAACAGATGTCTGGCTTGACTACAGGAAAATAGGACACATTTGGAATGATAAGTCTCCTAAACTCCATTGAAAATGCCAGAAGCGAGCGGGTGCCAGTTATTGTCCAAGCCCGTGCCAATGAGCAGTATGCCTGGCCCATGTGCCATCTGGGAGAATGTGGCTGAAAACGTTATTGATAATGGATCACCAGATCTTCTGGTCACCATAGCCCTGTTTAGCAGAACATTCTCGTCCTCTATCTGTCTGTCTATTTATCTATCCCCAGTCCAACCCAGTAAAATGTTTTGATTGTAATGCAGTCGACCCTCGCACTACTTCCTCATCTACTTCCTGTGCACGCAAATGCTTGTTTATAAATGGTGACTGAGCATGCATGTATCTTAGCTATGCATAAAACTCCCTTGTGTACTGTAATGCTCCACTTTTTCCTCAGAGACTAGGAAAAAAGACGGACCTAACAAGACATAACCCCACAGGATTAGTTTTGTGATTACAAATTAGTTTTATATCATACACCCCACCTGCACGAACGCTTCAGTCATTTGAGGTTTGTGTTTCCGTGCGTTCCGGGCTCTCCCGGTCGCCTTGTTCTCTGAGCGTTGGATAAAATCATCTGTTCACAGTTGTGATATGCAGACAATGCAGTCGGCTAATGAAGCACATCTGCTTTTGTGATCTGACAGAACGGATCGCCCCTCTATGAAAACGATCCTCTCGAGTCTTTCAGACGCCTCACAATCAAAATGTGAGCTTTTTTATCCGCCGTTTCAACCTACCACAATATCCCTCATTTTGCCGAGTATCAGACCTTCTTTGCGCTGTTCTCCTTTTCCTCTTTTACTAGTGTTACACATATTGTTCACCAGATTGAAGCACAAAGCGCCAAGACATCCGATCCATCCACCTCTATTTAGCCACAACACAAAGCCCAGCAATTTATGGGAAGAGTCAATGCAGTAAATATCAGTGAAACCCTGTTATAAAGTGTTTGTGTGTTTTTTTCTTTTAAAGGTAAATACATTGTATAAGCCATGGCCGGTGGGGAGAATCGACTCTGACTGCCTGAGACTCTTTTCAGGATCTGCTAAGAGGAAGTGATATGTGTTTTATCTTCTGTTCAGAAAACCAAAACAAATCCTCCTCCTCCTCCTCCTCCTCGCTGGGACTCCTCTTTTCCTTTTTTTCTCTCGCCCCACTAGCTTTTCTTTCTCCTGCGGTTGAGTTACAGTGAGTGCATGAATGTTGGTCCTGTAACTAATTACTGTTCGCACACTGTCAGAGCTCTTCAGCACGTCTGTTTAAACAAGCTAATCATTTAATGCAAAGATAACCAAGGTTACTGGGATTGATTCACACTCTTTGAGAGTGTTTACAGAAGAAGATTTAAGGAATTCATATTCCACTTAAAAAAAGGTTAAATAGGGGCTCTGTTCCAAAAGCTAGTCAGCTGCCTACATGGGTAACATTTTACAGCATCATTATGCTGATGTGAATAAATATTTAGCATTGATGCTACCTCATAAGACACCACATTTTAGCCAGATTGTAAGGCAGCATTGCTTATTCACGGACAAGAAAATCCCAGAATGCAATAAATAAATTTAAAATGTGTGAAAAATCAAAAAAGTATAAATGAAAATTAACTATTTTATGCTTATTAAAGCATTGTGGAATTAGCTTGGCAACATGTTAATGTTAAACTCTTCTCAAATGTGATTCAAATGTCTGTTGCTGACTATGTACAGCATTTAGTGAATGCTGCTTAAAGCAGAAAACAAGACAGCTAACTAGGCTTCACAACAGAGCGATGGATTATGATTCAAATCAAATATTGATTATGAATAAGCTATGTGGAAGAAATAAAAAACTTCTACTCTAAAACTGAATCAAACAGCCTCTCCTCACATGAACCAGTTCACTCACATTATTGTGTAGTAAGGCAGGGTTTCCACATTACGACCACATGACGTGAGAGCGGGAAACGCTCAGACCTCCAAACACGCAAGCACGGCCATAATTTCGACACGCAGGGCATGAGTCCTTTTTTTCCAATGCTTCACACACTTCATGCACGGTGAGTGACAGCGACTACTGGTCACTGCTATTTGATTACTAATAAGAGAGATGTTCCCTCTGTCAGATACCAAACATTCCCCGCTAAGCAAACAGCTATTTCAGCAAGTCAAACATTAGCATTGCTATCCACTGGTGGTGCATATTTCGTTCCCGGCTTTACCCATCATCTCGCCCTCCAATCTAATTTCCCACTCAGTGGACAGGCAAGTTTGTGATCGGGAGATAACTTTGCAACAGCTACGGCGAGAAAACAAGACTCTCACTGCTGGCACCGCTTGCTGGTTATTCATGGCTCTTTACAGCAGATGGAAACAGAGAGACTCCTGGCTTTATGGAGCAAGGTAGGCTTGTTCTAGCTCACTAATCTCCAAGAGGCCCGGACTCCAGCAGCCAGCGCTCCTTGTCACATTTACCGTTTCAGCCGCGAGTCCAAAACCTGCCCTGCCGTAATCCACGTACGTGCTGCCACCACAGGGATAATTGGACAAAAAGGAAGAAGTGTAAGTCTCGCCGAGTAAGTGTAACCTTGAGCCAGACTCACAAAGAGAAACATAAGCTGCAGAAAAAAAAAAAAGAAAGAACGTCAATTACCCACTCGGCGGGAGCCGGTGTGTTTGAACACGCTTTCCCTAATGTGATCAACATGCAACCGCCAACAGCCAGCCCAGAAACATTACTCATTTCCCACCGGCAGCACTGCAGAGCGCAACGTAAAGATGCCTTTTTGCCTCGAACATGCACGTTCGGAGATGCAACGTTACTGCTCAGCTGCGGCACGCAGTCGTGCCACAAAGCCAACGTGAGGCAGTGCACTGTTTACAGAGAAGATAAGCAGAGCAGTTGTTAACAAATTACGATGAAAGGGTTGAGAATTTAAAGCCAAACGCTCTCTCGATGCGGCGAACTGCTTGCAAGTCTCGAGGAAAGCACGTCCCGGACAACTCGCCAGCAATTACGCGGTCCCTAAAGACACCCCGCGTCAACCCACCTGCGCGGCACGCCGCACAAAAACACGGGGCAAACCCGGGCCAGGATGCTGGGCCGCAGCGCCCTACGCTCACAGGAAGCAGGAAGATAGTCTTACCTGTCGATGATCACGGGGTCTGAGGGCGTTTCGTTCCTGTTTCCGCAGCTTTTTTTGTCACAACACCGACTTGGGGAGAAGAACACAGGGAGAGAGAAAAGGAGACATGAGATGAGATATGAGAGAATCAGCAAACAGCTTGCATGTGTCTTTCGTCTCCGAGCACCGTGTGTTTCGATTTATTCTCTCGTCCTCTTTTCTAGCTAACCGCCGAGGTGTTTGGCGTAGGTTCTGGCTGAGCCGGATGGTGTTGGTGGCTGCGGTTCTCACAGATGCGGGCGGCGGGTAAACACGGAGCCCGGCGCTGTGGCTGAAGGAGGGAAAACAGCATGTTTTTGGTGTTTGTCTTAGTGCTGAGAGGAGGAGAGGGGGTGCCAGGAGGCTGGGAGGGGGGAAAGCTCTCTCTCAGCCCCAGCTTTTGTTTACCTCTAATTGTCAAGCTGTTGTGTCTGGAGAGGATGCAAGATGCCACCTTCAACCAGGATTTCTGTGGGGCACTTATTAATTACCAGCTCAAAAAGCCTCCATCAGTCTCCTACAATGTGCCAATGCCTCCATTTTGAGGCCCTGAAGATGCTTCCATTATGCTTTCTTTAATTAATGTTGAAATTACAGAGGGAAAAAAATGCCTCTTGAATTTAAAGAAGCCTACTTGTATAATGGTTACATGTCTAAGTGAGCCAAATTAACACCATATGGTATAGAAAACACGTAAAGCTCCTTAAAGCTGACAGCTAAAGTGATTAAGGTATGGACCTCTGCTTGGGACTCGGAAACGCATCCGTGCGGTTTTGACGCAAGCAACAGAGTGCGATGCGAGGAACTTTCTTGATCGTTAAACGAGGTCCTGTAAGCTCTTAAAAGTTTGAAGCGTTTTTAGCTCGCGCGCAGAAGGATGTGGCGTGACCCCTGCGCACTGTTCTGGTTCCTTTCCGATTTGGTGGAAAATTGAGTGCTTGCTTCCATAAGCGTCGGGTTCTCTTTCAGTGCAGTTGTCTTATTAATCGTAATTTTTCTACTTTTAAAATAACCACAGGATAAGGATATATCTGTGGCGTGTGCGTAAAAATCAGAACAGACAGAGTGGCGCACGATTAAAATACTGAGGATGAAAAGCCACTTTCCAAAAAAAGTCCCGAGAGCGCACACACGCGTCTGCATTTGAGCCGACCGCTGTGTGTGTGAATTTCAATTCATCCTCTATAGTGTTAAAAGTCCAGTGAAACCATTCATAAGTCCGATGTCACCAAATGATCCGGTCAGATTTGCGCTTTTGAAGTAGAACTTCTGAAACTCGCAGAGCAGGGTGCAAAGCGAACCGTAAATCATTACGCATAAGACGCCTGACAATTCTGAACATTTGGATTCTTTTCAGCGTATCCAGGCAGATCTATTAAGGGATTCATTGATTTTCTGTAAGGCTGATGCTCGGAGGCCTGGATGGGCCTACATCATGTGCGTTACGCATTTATGAAAACATGACAAGACATTATGGCTGATAAAATTCAATTACGCAGTCAAATGTAATAGTTTATAATTATCTGAAAATGAAAAAGATGTTTATTTTTTCTTACCTGCACATAATTTCGTGTGTGAGAAGAACTCGGCACATTTCTGGGTTTTTATCTTGACCTTCATAAATAATAGCCTTGAAATAAAAGTCACAGTGAAGACGTTTTAAACAAGTGGACAACACATAAAATATAACATTTAAAATATTAAATATAAAAACGCATTTCTCCAGCAAAGAAAAAAAAAATACTATGAAATTAAACATAAAATAATAAAATGTGGTTTTATGCCACAAAGTTCAATTTCATCAATTAAAAATCGACAAGAGAAGGTGCGTAAATAAAATCCATTTAGCCCACATACATTGTTAAACAATGTTTTATCTGTAAACCAACACACATGCCCACATTCAAGATAGAGATAACCTCTGTGTTATTAATTTGCATAAATAAATATGATGTTTGAAATTAATATCAACACTTGGCCGGTCATTGCGATGACAAATTATACCACATGCATATCACTTTAGAAATGAAGAGTCGCATATGCTTCTGTTTAGATCTTTGCGCTATTTATTTGGGGAATGATAACAGAAATCACATAGATGTCACTTCTCCGACGCAGATGGCCGCGGTAAATAATATCCATAACCGTACACATCAACGCGGTTATAATCTGCAGATATGTAGGGGTAGAGTGCTAATGGGCAATCTGTTGTTTATTTTGAGCCGCTAACAATGATTTTTCTTTAGATAAAAAGCGGTGTCGGGGGGTACGCTTGAGTAATTTTTGAGCATTGGCTTTAACAGATGGCGTTTGGAGCTGTAGGTGCGCACGGGCCTTGGTGCTTTCTGCGCGTTCTGTCTCACTCTCTCTTTCTCTCTCTCTTTCTGTCTCCCTCCCTCCCTGTTTGCCCTGCTCCCGTTATGATGTACTGTGCAAGAGCGCACTCCAACGCGTCCGCAATAAATTATCAAGCAGCTACACGAGAAGAAACACGTGGTAATGTGATTCATATTAAATTAAATCCGCCAAATAACCTCCCCCATTAATCAGAGCAAGCCAAAATACAGCCACGGCTTTACATTACAGTGTTCACAGCACATGTGAATATAACGAGCTACAGCATCAATATCAATAAAAGCTCTGCATCTCCAAAAAAATATATTACATACAGAGAAGAAGATGTATTTGCTTATTTTGTATTTACTTATGGAAACATGTATACTGTAATATAAAGTGTGACCAAAGCACGTGCAACAAAATATGACACAGATTATAAATATAAATACACACACGCAAGAGAAAGGAAAAGTTCTTACCTGTTTTGTCATGGAATCGATTAACCGAACATAAAGATCCTGTTCTGTTCTGACGCCTGTGGGAAATTATTTTTGTTTTTCAATGTGGAAAATGTCTGGTGAAAAAAAAACTATACAAAGTTTCCTCGGAAAAAAAAAAAAAGAAGCTGAAAGTATTCTTGAAATTCACTAATAGAAAAAAAAACATCATCGAAGGTTTGCCATCTACTAGAATTACATTTGTGGAATAAACTGAACTACATTTTTAGGAAACTAATACGGCTCCATTGAGAGAATAAAACACTTGTAAATCTATCCTTGCTGAATAGAGAAATTTACACTTACCGTTGCTGTACAATAGTTGTATTTTGTAATGTATCCCATTGTTAGTTTTTTCACTGTTAGGTTCCTGAAAATAAGCATTTGTTTGGGGTCAGATTGGCATAGATGGCGTTTGGAGCTGTAGGTGCGCACGGGCCTTGGTGCTTTCTGCGCGTTCTGTCTCACTCTCTCTTTCTCTCTCTCTTTCTGTCTCCCTCCCTCCCTGTTTGCCCTGCTCCCGTTATGATGTACTGTGCAAGAGCGCACTCCAACGCGTCCTTCCGTAGGATCCGTGGGGCGCGTTGGAGTGCGCTCTGTATTTTGTAATGTATCCCATTGTTAGTTTTTTCACTGTTAGGTTCCTGAAAATAAGCATTTGTTTGGGGTCAGATTGGCATTATTGGGTTGTTGAGAATTTTATTTTAGTGTGTTTATGAAATGCATGCATTTTTTATATTTTATTTTTTGTCTGTATGCATGTTCCCTCAGCATCTTTACGCTTTTAAAATCCAGCAACTGTATTTAAGGTTGTATTTAGTAGATTAATTCCTGGCAGTAATGTGTATAATGCATATCTATTTTTGTTTTTCTGTGAAATCCGTCAAAGCGGTTTAATGGCGCACGTGTTTCCAAAGATCTAGAAGTGTGGAAGTTTTAAGGTGAAAAT
Organism: Sinocyclocheilus anshuiensis; assembly: GCF_001515605.1. NCBI lineage: Eukaryota > Metazoa > Chordata > Actinopteri > Cypriniformes > Cyprinidae > Sinocyclocheilus > Sinocyclocheilus anshuiensis. The sequence goes on from NW_015548192.1 coordinate 482,976, forward strand.
TCAAAGCAGTATTCCAGAGTGGCGCTTACTTTATCCTTTTCCACAAAGTCCACAAAAACTGTCCTTTCGATCTCCACTGGCTGTCCCTGTCTGTCATAAAGCGCCAGGACGAAGTGGAAAAAATTGGATTTTCTGAGGTTGGATGGCGGTTGTTTCTCATAGTGCGCCCGTGCCAGACCAACTCCACTGCGGGGAAAAAAACGAGACACCAGTGTGGGTTAAAACAACAGGCGTACACTTGAGATATAAATAGATGTAGATAGAATGAAAACATGGGAGAATTCTTGATTTGTCACTTAAACTGTAATATGATGTAATGAACAGGGGAAAGCGGCGAAGAGGTGCATGGGGAGATTGTAATTGATACATGGCATATTGGGGATTTAGGGGTCGATCTGAGAAATGCATTAAAAAATCGGATGATTTGGCAAACGTACCTCTGGGCGGCCGTGTTCGCATCCACCACCCCAGCCGTGTGCATCCACGATCGGACCGGATTCATGCCACTGCCCGTTATGATGTACTGTGCAAGAGCGCACTCCAACGCGTCCTTCCGTGGGATCCGCGGGACGCGTTGGAGTGCGCTCTTGCACAGTACACCATTGCAAAAAAACAAAACAAAAAAACATTCACTTTTATATAAGTACACAGTAGGCCTATTATTAGTACATATAAATGTATGAAAATCCAAGCACTGTTGTATACACATAAAACTGGAAAGGAAAAAAAAACGCATGCGTGTGTAAATAAACACACGGTGCAAAAATAAATTGCTTTAAATATATGAGAACTTATTATAACGTGTAGTAGCAATTAGCTCCCTTTTGAATTTTAATTTGCCAGCTGTATGCTGGATGCAAGCGTTGGTTTGTATTTCTGATTACATTAATTCTATCAATCATTAATTCTATTAAGACATATCTAACAAAGATAAACATTAAAACCGTTAGCCCAAATCTAGAAATTGCAAATAACAAAATAAGCACTAGATAGAATTTATCAGACATTGCTTTATGTGTCCTTATTTATTTTCCTGCCTCTCACTGAAAATATACGGAAAACCATAAAGTGGCTGTTCAGCGCCATTGACTCTTTGATCATGTTCAGCTCCATTCAGAGGCGCCTCAGATAAAACCTTCATATTGTCTCTCCTGTGAAGCCAAACGATGGATAAACTACAGATAACAAGAGCCTCAAAATCAAGCTAAAGGTCCGCCCTGTTCTTGAGAGGCTGAAATGGACAATGGAAATGAGCTGAGAGTGATTTCAGAGAACATCAGAGTACAATATGAACTCAAGTGTCTGTCTCGCGCCTGGAGCTTTATTTTTATGCCTTTAACCAGATCTGATTACAGCACAACAAAAGTGAGTTTTCACGTGCGACAGCGCGATATAATGACACACTGAAATTTAGTAACTGAATGCCAATTAAGAAATATTGCACTGCCAGATAAAAAAAGTGCTTTTTTTTTCATTTTATTTTATATTAAATACAAAGCAGCTATGATATAAAATTATTACAACAATTTTCATGCATTATAAATTATCATGTGTGTGCTTCACAAGCACAAGCATATGAGCTATATATTGTCTCAGATTAAAACACGATTAAATAATAATAAATAAAAAAAACAGCCTAATGAGCGCAATACAGAAATATAGGGTTTGACAAATATGCGAGAGCAAGACTATAATGTGGCTCATGAGAAACTAATCGGTATAAATAATAAAGAAATGTAATAACACTTTAGGTTATTTTCCCTTTATCCTCAGTTTTTCTTTATTAATATTATTATTTTATTTTTAAATGCGTATTTAAGGTGAAAATTCAAAGCAGTATTCCAGAGTGGCGCTTACTTTATCCTTTTCCACAAAGTCCACAAAAACTGTCCTTTCGATCTCCACTGGCTGTCCCTGTCTGTCATAAAGCGCCAGGACGAAGTGGAAAAAATTGGATTTTCTGAGGTTGGATGGCGGTTGTTTCTCATAGTGCGCCCGTGCCAGACCAACTCCACTGCGGGGAAAAAAACGAGACACCAGTGTGGGTTAAAACAACAGGCGTACACTTGAGATATAAATAGATGTAGATAGAATGAAAACATGGGAGAATTCTTGATTTGTCACTTAAACTGTAATATGATGTAATGAACAGGGGAAAGCGGCGAAGAGGTGCATGGGGAGATTGTAATTGATACATGGCATATTGGGGATTTAGGGGTCGATCTGAGAAATGCATTAAAAATCGGATGATTTGGCAAACGTACCTCTGGGCGGCCGTGTTCGCATCCACCACCCCAGCCGTGTGCATCCACGATCGGACCGCATTCACCCCCCTCTTGGTATATTTTCCTGAATCCCAAACATTAAAACAGTTCGCGTGCAACCCACTTCCAGCCAAAGAGATGAAATGAGAGTGTGAGCGAGGGCGCGTCGTCTCTCCAAGAGCCCCTTCGGATAGCCGTGAGAGTTTGTTTGGGATTTGTCGAAAAGAGGAGAAGAAGAAGAAGAAGAAGAAGAAGAAGAAAAGAAAAAGCAGTCCCGACTCCTTCTTCAGTCCGCCCTGCGTTGGCACCACATGAACGATTCAGTGCGTAAAGATTCTCAAGCCTCTCCAAGCAGCTTGTTTGGATAGATGGAGATCCTCCCGTGGAAGAAGCGAAACAAGTCGCGCAAATAGCAGGGATATTAGACTCGTTTTAATTCAGTTAAACATTTCTTGAAACTTTCTGTTGTTGTTGTTGTTGTTGTTGATGATGATGATGATGATGGTGATGCTCTTAGCTTGGTGGCATCCTATAACAACAGCATCAAAAAAAGGCTTCGGGACACTGCTGAATCCACCACTTCTGGCTCCAAAAGACAAATAAACGCGTAAATGATCACCGTGGAGGTGTTCCCGGACACGGGAGAGGATGGTGAGGGGCCTTTAGCGAGTCTTTGCAGAATGGATGGAAGCATACAAAACTCAACCCTCTATCCCCCAGGACTGGAACCTTTCCCGGGAGCCAAAAACTCCAGACCCACGGGATCCACGCTGTCAGAGGATGACGCGCACGTGGGCGTGGCTTTGCCCATACATGGAGAGGACTGACGCTTCCTGTCGCTGGGCTTTAAGCTTGGACCGTGAGTACATACTCGACTGTAGTCGCTGCCGCTACTGCTGCTGCCGCTACTGCTTTTCCAGTGTGCATCGTGTCAAGTAATCATCAGAGAGGAACAAAAATGAATGATAATTAAAGCCCGTGAATAAAGCGCGGCGCGCGGGAACTATATTTCCTGAAAAACTGCCATGCAGGTTTATAGAGTGCAAAAGAGCACTGACTGACCACCCATCTGCTGCAAGTGGTTTCCAGAATAAACAAATAAAAAGTCTTTCTGGGCCATCATCACTATGACAGCGGTGCCAAACGTCCCTGACGCGAGCCTCCAAATCGATTCACTTTGATTACTCTCAAATCAGGAAGGTGTACTGGCATTTTAAGACTAGATGCTCCTTATAATAAACACCCTGGGCATATGCATAATGGCGTAATGCGCGTCTTAAATTATGGCAACGTGTACCGCTTGAATCTAAGACCCGGTTTGCGTGCGTGGAGCGAGCCGAGGCGATGTCAAACTCCTAGTCCTAGCGCGTACAAGCTTAATTTTGTAAATTATTGCAGAATTACATCTGAAAGTGTGAAGGGACTCGGGGGAAACATTGCGTCCACCCTCTCCTTCTATGCGCAAGAAGTAGGATGTCTTTTTAAATAAAAATATAATCATTTATCAGGACAATAAGGGTAATTTTTGTCCTTTCATCTCGTAAGGTGCTCATATCTCCGATATTGACAGACTCTGCATGTATGTTAATATTTGAATTAATGGGGGTAAATGGAAGTCCGATGTTGGTTATCTGGGGACCCTGTGCGCTGGAGGGAGGGATGGATGGATGGATGGACGGACGGAGAGAGGAGAAGAGAGATGTGTTTTACACTGCAATCTATTCTGCTAGTGTTGGGGGTTAATGACTATTGCCAAAGATAAGTGAATTATCAAAGCTGTTGCTCTTGCCTCGACTCAAAATCCATCACATTGCATCGTCGTCTAGTTAAATACGTAAGTAATAAAATTATATTTTACGACAATTTAAGATTGATATGCTTTTTGTCTTTAATTCGCAATGACTTTGATCCATGCATACACTGAATGCCTCTGTGAACTTTAATGTTAAATGGCACTCTAAATGATGATGATTATTTGTCTTAATCACGAAACTGTTGTTTTATGTTTCACGTGAAATGTGCTTATAATTACTGTTATCAAAAATTCGACTAACATTACGCGTGTGCTAATAAATAAACCTAAAGTTTCCGGAGACCTATTTGGCATGTGGTTTCTTTGTTTTTGTTTAAAGTGGTATTATTTTTATTTTATCCAAACCTATTCTAATTTACCATGATACATATTTCAGGTTTGCTAACCCTAGGCCTAATCTACAGTATCTCTAATGCAGATTACACGCCAAAGCGATTTCAATCTGATTACCAAATTAGGGTTTTAGTCTAAATCCCTTTAAATCTGATACTGTTGACTAGAGAAGTTCAACAATCCCATCGCGTAGGTAACGATCCCGTCCTAAAAAGGAGTTTTAAACCTTATTTGACAACAAATGCAGCTCCTATTTGCATCTTTGCGCACGGCCAGATCATCCAAAGCCCAGTTTTAATCTTAAAGGTCTGGAGCAGAAATGACACCTGCAAAACTCTAGAGAAGCTGCAGAGGTGAGGAATGGCCGTAATAAAATTGCTTGCAGAGAGAGTGAGGGCCTGTCTGTCTCCAACATCACAGGAAAAAAAGGGCTGACATGTGCGTTCGGGCTGGTATTGGCATTGAGACATGAAATTAAATTAGAAGTGCTGAGATTCTGGGTGCGTAAAATCGGACAACTGACCACTCGGAGAGCACGTCATGTAGTGAAAGGCGTGAACCAGCTCATCATAACTCATGCAGAGATGCTGAAAGATGATTTACCTTCGGAATATCAATCCAAGTGCTCAACTTTCTAGGTTTTAAGCGGATGTGCCAACTCCAAACTTTCCAGTTCTTCACAACGTGGTGTTTTCGACCATATAGAAAATAAAGAACATCTATTTGGAAACGAATGAGGACCAACGTTTCAGATTTGCATGCTTTTAAAACCAATATCTCTTATATTGAGACTCGAAAATAATTTTTACATTTGTAGTGGGTTTATCTAAAAGGGAGTGTGGGAGAGAAGGAGAGAGGGAGAGAGATGGAAATCAAAGATGCGTAAACGTCAGTGCATGACAAACAGGGTGAATCAATCATTCGTCTTTGCATTTTTAAACTGTTGCATATGTTCTCTTCGCCTTAATCATGACAACTAATTACATCGTTAATGATCAGAAAAGGGAAAAATGAGGGCAAATAAAATCTTGATGAATTATGTGCACTGCTATTAGAGTCAAGTCATCATTTTTTATAACAGTTTATTGTTGTTTCTGCCGTTATTATATAAAGTTGTGCTTAGAACAAGCGCAGATGTTGCATAAAATTATATCGGCCGTTTTATTATATAGGCATGTTTTATAATTAAACAAGTTAAAGTTCATATATATCTTTTTTTTTTTCAGTTGTGGATTTGTAGCGGGTTGAAATAAAGCCTAAAAACCAAATAGCGTTAAATAATAACATATGTAAATAATAAAATATGTGAATAAATAATACATTAACAGTAGAAAAATAGACAAAGTGCTTAATTCTTTACCTCGTCTAAAATATCATTAACACTATGACAAATCTCAATCTCATTCTCTCCCTCAAAGACGAATCTGAGCATCAGCCTAAATGAATAAAACGTGAAAATACATGCATTTATTTTCCGGAGGAAACTGCAGGATCTTTTGGCGGAGCAGCTTTTAATCTTTGAGAGAAATTTGATGAAGAGCGCCTCCTCTCGACGCATCCGTGGAACAGCGTTTGAGATCACAGCACAATTAAACGGGTGGAGAGCACTAATCAATAGTCTAATATCGATCAAACATGAGCCAATCAGTTTCTGATTCTCTTTTAAAGAGTGCCAGAATGTATCACTTCACAATTGTCGTGCATTGGATGTGCTCGCAATCATCAAGCAGTCTGAATTTAAAAAGACGATGAGAAAGACTTAAAAAACAAAAGGCGAAGTCTGATATGGTTATCAAATGTTAAGGAACAAATTATAAACCTTATTTCGCAGATTAAAGTGTCCAACGTAAATTAAGTAGGCAACACATAAATGCATGCATTTAACAAATAGCCTATAATAAAAACAAATGACAGCGGTGCCAAACGTCCCTGACGCGAGCCTCCAAATCGATTCACTTTGATTACTCTCAAATCAGGAAGGTGTACTGGCATTTTAAGACTAGATGCTCCTTATAATAAACACCCTGGGCATATGCATAATGGCGTAATGCGCGTCTTAAATTATGGCAACGTGTACCGCTTGAATCTAAGACCCGGTTTGCGTGCGTGGAGCGAGCCGAGGCGATGTCAAACTCCTAGTCCTAGCGCGTACAAGCTTAATTTTGTAAATTATTGCAGAATTACATCTGAAAGTGTGAAAGGACTCGGGGGAAACATTGCGTCCACCCTCTCCTTCTATGCGCAAGAAGTAGGATGTCTTTTGTAATAAAAATATAATCATTTATCAGGACAATAAGGGCCATTTTTTCGTAAGGTGCTCATGTCTCCGATATTGGCATACTCTGCATGTATGTTAATATTTGAATTAATGGGCGAAAATGGAAGTCCGATGTTGGTTATCTGGGGACCCTGTGCGCTGGAGGGAGGGATGGATGGATGGATGGACGGACGGAGAGAGGAGAAGAGAGATGTGTTTTACACTGCAATCTATTCTGCTAGTGTTGGGGGTTAATGACTATTGCCAAAGATAAGTGAATTATCAAAGCTGTTGCTCTTGCCTCGACTCAAAATCCATCACATTGCATCGTCGTCTAGTTAAATACGTAAGTAATAAAATTATATTTTACGACAATTTAAGATTGATATGCTTTTTGTCTTTAATTCGCAATGACTTTGATCCATGCATACACTGAATGCCTCTGTGAACTTTAATGTTAAATGGCACTCTAAATGATGATGATTATTTGTCTTAATCACGAAACTGTTGTTTTATGTTTCACGTGAAATGTGCTTATAATTACTGTTATCAAAAATTCGACTAACATTACGCGTGTGCTAATAAATAAACCTAAAGTTTCCGGAGACCTATTTGGCATGTGGTTTCTTTGTTTTTGTTTAAAGTGGTATTATTTTTATTTTATCCAAACCTATTCTAATTTACCATGATACATATTTCAGGTTTGCTAACCCTAGGCCTAATCTACAGTATCTCTAATGCAGATTACACGCCAAAGCGATTTCAATCTGATTACCAAATTAGGGTTTTAGTCTAAATCCCTTTAAATCTGATACTGTTGACTAGAGAAGTTCAACAATCCCATCGCGTAGGTAACGATCCCGTCCTAAAAAGGAGTTTTAAACCTTATTTGACAACAAATGCAGCTGCCCCTCTATTTTGGAAGATATTAGGCGAAAATGAATGCAAATCTGTGTTCAGAAGCCATCTGGCCGGAGACTGGAGAATCAGCTGCTCGCCTGAATCCATCTCGGCTCATTTCTGAGGCTCATCTGGAGCCCGGAGCCAAAGCGTGCAAAATGCGCTCTTAATTCACCAACTTTCACTTTCGCTCCTCGACGTTTGGAAATAAAGTGCGCGACAAATTTATGACACAAAAAAATCCGGCGTGTTTATTGTAATAACCGCTTTAATTGCGGTTTTACATTTCCAAAGTGTCAGATGTGTCAGTTTTTGTTAGGCAAAAAATATTTAAAGGTGCAGCTAAAATATCTACTGCATGCAAAATATTCTGTAGAAAAAAGACAGTTTGCACCACGAAAAGGCTTATATGGTTTGCATTACATAATAATAATAATCATCATCATCAAATATTTAATATTTTTAATTGTTTAGTGTTGTTGACGATAATAAAAACTTGCTAAATTATAGGTTGTTCAGATCAGGGTTCATGAGTTCTTTTCTAAAATGTTCTAGTATGACACGTACAAGCTTTTTGCTTCTAACTGGAACGTTTATTTTATTTTATTATTATATTATTTTTTTTTAACTGAACGCTGCGGATTGAGCTCTATTCTGTCTGCCCATGTTAGATCTTATTTGGGGAGATGTACTAACCGAGAGCGCAGGACAAAGGAAAAGTTAGTCATGCAGAAGGTGTGTGTGGGTTTGAATAAGATTTGTTCGGCGTTGCCAAGACCTCCCGAAGAAACGACCCTCTTCCTTATTGTGTGTGAAGTGTTCCTTTTGTGTGAATTTACGGGGCGAGGCTCCAATGATCCCCAACAAATTTGCATTTAAATAGCGACATCAACCGATTCGCGTGCCACACACCAGTGGCTTTCCCAGATGTCAAGGCAAAGTCAGTCAGATGGCCAGTGCCCAGATGTCCCCTCCACGCATCATACCAGCGCACCACGACTTTCCTATTTGCATCTTTGCGCACGGCCAGATCATCCAAAGCCCAGTTTTAATCTTAAAGGTCTGGAGCAGAAATGACACCTGCAAAACTCTAGAGAAGCTGCAGAGGTGAGGAATGGCCGTAATAAAATTGCTTGCAGAGAGAGTGAGGGCCTGTCTGTCTCCAACATCACAGGAAAAAAAGGGCTGACATGTGCGTTCGGGCTGGTATTGGCATTGAGACATGAAATTAAATTAGAAGTGCTGAGATTCTGGGTGCGTAAAATCGGACAACTGACCACTCGGAGAGCACGTCATGTAGTGAAAGGCGTGAACCAGCTCATCATAACTCATGCAGAGATGCTGAAAGATGATTTACCTTCGGAATATCAATCCAAGTGCTCAACTTTCTAGGTTTTAAGCGGATGTGCCAACTCCAAACTTTCCAGTTCTTCACAACGTGGTGTTTTCGACCATATAGAAAATAAAGAACATCTATTTGGAAACGAATGAGGACCAACGTTTCAGATTTGCATGCTTTTAAAACCAATATCTCTTATATTGAGACTCGAAAATAATTTTTACATTTGTAGTGGGTTTATCTAAAAGGGAGTGTGGGAGAGAAGGAGAGAGGGAGAGAGATGGAAATCAAAGATGCGTAAACGTCAGTGCATGACAAACAGGGTGAATCAATCATTCGTCTTTGCATTTTTAAACTGTTGCATATGTTCTCTTCGCCTTAATCATGACAACTAATTACATCGTTAATGATCAGAAAAGGGAAAAATGAGGGCAAATAAAATCTTGATGAATTATGTGCACTGCTATTAGAGTCAAGTCATCATTTTTTATAACAGTTTATTGTTGTTTCTGCCGTTATTATATAAAGTTGTGCTTAGAACAAGCGCAGATGTTGCATAAAATTATATCGGCCGTTTTATTATATAGGCATGTTTTATAATTAAACAAGTTAAAGTTCATATATATCTTTTTTTTTTTCAGTTGTGGATTTGTAGCGGGTTGAAATAAAGCCTAAAAACCAAATAGCGTTAAATAATAACATATGTAAATAATAAAATATGTGAATAAATAATACATTAACAGTAGAAAAATAGACAAAGTGCTTAATTCTTTACCTCGTCTAAAATATCATTAACACTATGACAAATCTCAATCTCATTCTCTCCCTCAAAGACGAATCTGAGCATCAGCCTAAATGAATAAAACGTGAAAATACATGCATTTATTTTCCGGAGGAAACTGCAGGATCTTTTGGCGGAGCAGCTTTTAATCTTTGAGAGAAATTTGATGAAGAGCGCCTCCTCTCGACGCATCCGTGGAACAGCGTTTGAGATCACAGCACAATTAAACGGGTGGAGAGCACTAATCAATAGTCTAATATCGATCAAACATGAGCCAATCAGTTTCTGATTCTCTTTTAAAGAGTGCCAGAATGTATCACTTCACAATTGTCGTGCATTGGATGTGCTCGCAATCATCAAGCAGTCTGAATTTAAAAAGACGATGAGAAAGACTTAAAAAACAAAAGGCGAAGTCTGATATGGTTATCAAATGTTAAGGAACAAATTATAAACCTTATTTCGCAGATTAAAGTGTCCAACGTAAATTAATTAGGCAACACATAAATGCATGCATTTAACAAATAGCCTATAATAAAAACAACAAAAACATTAAAACTCCAATAGAAGTATTGTATCGTGCACACGCCGTCGTGTCCAATATCTGCTGATGCTTTTATTTGCAGACAAAAAAATAATAAAAAATCTCCATATCCAGCAGCATCTGTATCGTGCAGAAGCACAAAGTGCATGTGCTGCAGAATGCATGTTTTATTTCTGTGTGAAACAGATCGTGCTGAGGGCACCTTCACTGTGAAAACAGGTTTCGATTAGGTAATTTTAGATATTGTAATTGGCTTTAATTAAACATGTATCGCGCTAATTAACTCAGATTTTTGCTCAGCCGCTGGGACTCTCGTGTCGGCTTTGATACAGTCGAGCAGATGTCCCAATACAACTCCAGTGACAATTACAAACTTCAGCTCTATAGTTGCCTGGAAAGAACTTCAATCCTTATATGCTGCCTGACGACATTAAACAGGTCACCATTCCTGTACGTTCCATACACATGTATTTAGTTAAAATATAAGTCCTATTTATTTTAAACTAGTTATATCTTTATTCGAGTTGTTAAAATGTAATATTTTGAACGTAACATTTTAAATAGCCTACACACTGCACGAGACCAACTTTTCTATATATATATTATTATTAGCTTTGTTTTTATTAATGTTGTTGTTAAAATAAAATTATTATTAAAACACTATTAAAAGTTCAAATTATAATATGAAGTATACGAATTATAAATCTGTAAAGCAATTATATTAATGATTAAACACCAACAACAAAACAACAACTAGGCTAATAATAATAATAATAATAATAATAATAATAATAGGCTAGTTGTCATTATTAACCTCAAGTTCTTTCTTTGTGTGTCAGTGTAACAAAGATCGTGATTCACAGCTGATTTGAAATGAAAACAGCAGAACATGTGAAATGGGCTGGTTATGTCGAGGTTGCCATATAATAATTAGCATTTTCATTCTGCTGCTGAAATGAAGAGGGAGAGAAAGAAAGAGAAAGAGCCCGAGGCGCAGCTCCAGGCAGCACCTATAGAAAGAAAGGAGCGGAGAGCCATTCTACACAATTAACATGTAAAATATCCAGTGGAAATGGGCTCTGAAAAGAGACGGAGCGGGTCAGCTACACCTCATTTCAGTAGATCCCGTAAACTCTCGTGATTACAAAGTTTACCGGAGTAATTAACGGCGCGGGGCCGTCAGCTGCACCTGCGCCCGGGGCCCCATACATACACCACCAGTGACAGAGACAGAGATTTCAATTCTCGGTTTTAAACAGCTCACCCCGCGATGAGTTTGTCACCAGCAGCACGTCCTTCACGAGACGTGATTGACCTACTTTCTTTCAGTTATTTTCACAAATCAGACGCTCGTTGGGAGTTTGAACATCTGGTAACCGAGAGGAAGAGCCACCGGTCTGTCTATTCAGGACTTTCTATAGGCGTTCAGTCACTTCTGCCCCTGTAGGTGAGACGATCTCGGGCTTTTCTGGCACGGAAAGGTCCATTATGTGGTGCCATTGCCCCACCTACAGGCCTGAGGCGTAACAAAAAAAAACAAAAAACCTTTCAGTCGGAGCCCGAGGTCAGAGGCTGCATCTGCTGGAGAACAGAATAGAATAGAATAGAATAGAATAGAATAGAATAGATAATGAATAGAATATTTAAACAACAGTACATAATAAATGCATTTTAGTGCTTGCTGCATGTGACATTTTGATTTCTCTAAAATAAGTTATCTACACTTAAAAATGTGGCATATACCATTTTCACCCAGAAATTGCTAAATCGCAAGTAACGCATTGAATTAAATGTGAAATTCTGCAATAGAAAGACTGAAATGGTATTTCCTTGTTTTAGTAACAACTCTGAAAAAAAAAATGTTTTATCAATGTACAGAAATAATTAAAAATAAATATTATTCAAGATATCATTCAAATCCCTTTCAACAATGCAATCACAATAAACATTACTTTCTGCCATGCATACGTTTAAGTGTAGAAAAGGTAAATGTTTACACATCTTTCTATTTTCCACTTAGATCGTTTGCCATTTACTAATCTTTTTGTTTTATTTACCTATTCATTAAACTATTTTACTAAGGTAAAATGCAGTAACAGCAACACTGGAACTGAGAAAAAAAATGGCATGCACTTTTTTTTCATATAAATTTTGAACATATTTGAGCAAAGCCTGTCTCTCACAGGACAGATCATATCTAAAACCCGGGTTTTAGTCATAATCCAGTTGAAAAAAAAAAGTGTATATACACAATTTCACAATGGTTCAGAAACATAAAAAGTCACATTTTCAAATTGTGTGTTGAGGCAAACACATTTTCATACTGTAAAAAAAAAAGAATTATGGAAAGGTTGATAGTTAAAGCTTTCTTTAGGCAACCTCAAAATTTCACTTTCCGATTAAGCTGCCAAACAAAACCAATTCTCACTCAATTGCACACTATTGTGATGCAACGAGACTACTAAATGTAGTCCACAATTTATCATTCGGAACTTCCTGTTATTTCCTGAGAGCACATCACCCAAACACTCCACATGACAGAGTCAAAAAGGTCAACGCTATGAAATGAAAACTACGGAGGAAAGAAATTGAAAATGTGAGAAATGACAACTCGTAGCACGAAGCGGGACTGTTAGTGACTGCCTTGCTGTATCAAAATGAAATTCCCCAGCTGCCAGCTCTAATAGGGAGGGTCAACAGGTCAAAGTTCACACAGCCCCTTATTGCTGTGTTACGTTGCAGTTTAAATTCCCAGTGGCACTGGCGTAAGAGTGAAGGCGCACACTCACTTAGAGACGTGTCTTACATCCACATAATGGCAGGTCAGATTGTATCCAGGTGCATTATTAGCCCATACATTTTTAATTGAGTAGCCTTAATATTGACATAGAGTCTGGTAGTTAATTATTTTTGTCATCCATTGTTTTGATGTCATAATGGCATATCAAGCCTGAATTGTTTCAATGCCATTGCTTTGAAAAACAATTTCACACCCATTTAAGAATTAGAAATCATTCTGGATGTCTAGAATCAGACCACAGTAGTGACAAGTCCCATGGCTGGGAAGGCAGTCTAAATGTGTGTGTGTGTGTGTGTTTTACACCATGTGGGGATAACGCCGTCTTCTGTGGTTTCTACTGTATCTCTGCCCTGAACAGATTCACACAGTTTCATTCTAAAGATGCTCGACGCCGCCCACGTGCATAACTGAACCTTTAATCACACAGAGGAAGCAAACAAACAGCCTCTTTAATGATATTCCTCAAAAGATAGAGATGAAAACAGCTATTGGAATTATTTATTTCCTAAAAGCAGCATTTTATGCATTTTTAAGTGCAACACAAAACATCAGATGTGGATTCCTCGAAATTACCAGGCGACTGCTTTTGGGATGCTTTACTCTCACATATCTTTGAGGAACTTTAGTGGAGTAGTGCCACTCCAAACTGTGAAAGATATTGGGCAAAATATACAGTGGGGTCCAAAAGGCTGGGGATTTGCTAATTTAGTGCAAAATTTAATGAGCGGAATAACAATTTTATGAATTTCGGAATGTCTTCGAATTGAGTATTTAGTGTCATCCAATTGCTTTAATCACAGAAGCACACATGCTGATAAAAACACAAAACAAAACCTGATGATCATGATCTCCAGCATGATTTCAGAAGGTCGTTTGGCATATTAATGCCTTGCCCGATTTTCATAGTGAGTAACAAGTTGAAATAGTACAAAATAGTAAACCTATAACAGGTTTTTAAAGTTTGGTTTAGATAAAAAAAGAAAAACAAAAAAAAACAAACTAAAAAGCATTTAGGGTTGACTCTGTTAAAAATTTCTTCGAAGGTGTTTACCTAGTAATATAATTTCCAAAAAGCCAGCACAATTTAATAAAATATGTTTAAGAGATACTTGATTATGATATTAAGAGCATAGTAGTGGATCTTCATTTAATGTTGAGAACGTGTGTGTAATTCTGGAATGTTGGCACAAGAGGTTCTAAAGAATCTTCTAAGAAAAATCTGATCATTTTGTTGAGTCACATGAGCAAAAAAAAAAAAAAGTTCCAAAATTCAAAAAATTGGTTTAATACAAAAAAAAAAAAAAAAAAAAAAAATGGTTTAAAAAAAAAAAAAAAAAAAAAAAAAAAAAAAAATTCCAGATTTCAAATGTGCTCTTTGAGTTTTGGATCCCCCGCTCAATCTACACAAATTCCACAGTTTATTAATGAATGTTATATTTCAGTTCATATAATGGAACACAAAAATGGCTTAACCATCAAATTTAGTTGTGTGGTCTTCAAATTAAAGGTTTTTCACTGGATGTTTGTGTTTTTGTAAAGCCGGATATTTTTTACAGATGCTGTCAGAGAATCTAAGAGCTGTAAAGAGAAAGAAAAAGGCAGAGAAAGAAAGAAAGGAAACCTGCTCAGATGGAGAACGTGAAGATCATTCTGATGTGTGAACTCTACATTATTAACAGACAGAAAGATGAAGATGCAGCCGTGAAAAAAAAGAAAAAAAAAACACCAAGTAAACGCTTAAAATAAGTACTGTCAGCTCGGCACTGTGTACCGGGACCCCAGAGGTGAAAAAAAAACCTGTGAAAAAATTCACAGAGCTTTAAATTAAACAGTGAAATGCAACATCTGCGTTCAAAAACCTTTTACCCCCAATTTCACATCTATTGTTTTCTATTTTTTTGTTTTATGTGTGTGTGTGTGTGTGTGTGTGTGTGTGTGTGTGTGTCTGTGTGTGTAC
>NW_015548192.1:498415-508938 GCF_001515605.1 Sinocyclocheilus anshuiensis
TTTATGTGTGTGTGTGTGTGTGTGTGTGTGTGTGTGTGTGTGTCTGTATGTACGTGGAGAAGTTTTAAAAGATTGTAGGCACTGACTCATTTCCACTGATTTAAAAATGTAAGGGAACGAAGAACGACGTGATTGTGGTGAACACATTGCCTTGGTGAAGAGCCGCCCTAGTTTCCTGAGCTGCTCTGCGAGGAAGAGGGTGTGTTAGAAACAGCATATGGAGGGCATGTTTGTTAGTGCGCCGCTGATAAATGGATTAATTGGTTAGATTAGGCTGCCAAAGCTTTGATCACAGAACCCGCGCAAAGAAATGTGTTTATTGTTTATGATGATTTTGTTCATTGAGCTGTAGCATGGGCTAAATATGCAATGAATAAAAATGATGCATTCGTGTGTACTTGTTATTTCCTGTTTGGAGCAGAAAATAAAGTCATAACTCATTGTGAAATGGTTTTGAATGTGAAATATGGGCCGTAAAAGACTTCTGTTCTCAGAACATGCTTAATTTTAAGGACTTTTTACAGAACAGTCAACTAGAATGAATATTTCAAACACTGAAACCTCATTTCACACATCAATTGGATTATAAACAAAGTCAACTGCTCAGACCATTTAACATTTGCCAACTTCAACTTGAGCAACAACACAATTTCAACTGTGTAAGATTAAATAAATATACCACTGGTACCACTGGTCAAGACACTGAAACTTAATAACTTATCAGCTTACACGAGTGTGTTAACCACCGTTTATTCAACCAAACCTTTTTTTTTTTTTTGTCATCACGTATCTTTCATTAAACCAAATGGGATTTTCTATAGTGAGACAAACCAACACAGAATTCAATGAATCCATCATTTTTACTCACTCGTATTTGTGCTGTTGTTTTCCCTCCAAAGTGATGTCACTTCCTGCCCTGGATGATGATGTCATTAGGAAGTGTCTGTAATTTAAAAGGATTTTACAGAAGACATTTTAGGGTTATAGTGATACTGAGCACACGTAAAAAATAAAAAAAAAACTATGAATTGATTATCACTTGACATACTCCCAGAAAACATGTTTTGTTTGAAACATTTTGATCAGAGAAAGAACATTTGGAGAAAACATCTGGATTCATTTATAATAAATAGTTTCTTATTACATTAGTTAGTACATAACATTTGAGTGGGAAAAAAATGCATTCAAAATGAATTCTAATTTAAAAATATAACATGCTAAAAACACCAACTACAATCTTTTTTTTTTCAAGCAAGCTAATATTCACACACCACACCCATGGGCCATTCTGCACATCTGAATTCCTGTCTCCTTGTTTTTCCCTGTGAGTTTATTTATTCATTCATTCATCCAAAAAGCATTACTAAAAACTGTAAACGCAGCAGATATAGGAAACTCAACGCTATCACTCGCAAGTGTTTTCCAGCATTTTACGCTGCCTCAAATTTATATTTCAAGCTAATCAGAGAACAGCCAGCAGCATGTTTATCCCATTTGGCTGCCGGAGGTGAGTAGAAAGATGTGAATTGAATCTTCGCGAGTGTGAATCGACAGGCCTGTCATTGCCAGGAACCGCAAAGTTTCCTCCACAGCAGAACAGCATGCGTCTTAATTCTCTTTACCTTTCTGCGCTTCCTCAGGGGACAGGCTGCAAGTTCGCCCCTCTTTGACTCGGATTTGATTTAACCTTTAAAGCCAGGTGCGCGGCTTCCTGTGTAAACATCTTCCGATGTATTTACCACAACTGCTGCTGCGATACAAACAAGACAGGGGGGCTGTGAACTCGGCATGCATTATTAATCTAGATTATGCTTTATTTTCTTTATCAGGAGGGTGTGAGGAGATAAAACGCGAGCATTAGCTGCTTTTGCTCCGTTCCTGCATGACACACGTGGGCTTCGCTTCCTTTTGTTCACTTCAGTCTCTTCTGACACGCAGCCTGGCGTTAAGCAGAGCAAGAGAGAGGTCTGTTTGTGTGTGTGTGTGTGTGTGTGTGTGCTCGAACACTTCCAGCATTTCAACTGTTAGCGGCGTCTGACTCCTGACTGACAGGTCGACACGGCAGCGCTACTCTACATGCTTTCATGGCATCATGTATGTTGTGCGGGTCTGTGGGGAATGCTTTGAGCGCCTGGAGAGCTTCGAGCACTGTCAAGGCTCACTAAGAGCCACAGAGGTGATCGAGGCTAAGTAAAAAACCTTAAAATACACCAGCATCAGTTGTGCTATTGTTTTTTCACTGAAGGGAAAGAGGTCTCGCCGAGGTCTCCGTACCCAGGAGAGCGAGTGATGCCAAGAGATGTGGCTTTCGAAAAATAAAAGTGCATTTTTGCATGACTTGATATGTGTTTCTTTCAAAGCACAAGCTACAAGTTCGCACATGGTTGGTGACATATAATCACACACACACAATAGATAATTCAGTAAAACCAATACAAATATAGTGGCATTGTTTTGAAACCTGTCACCTGTGGGAAAAACACAAAGAAAATAAAATGCACACATAATACTGAATATGACTTTCTATTATCTGCATGAATATGAATTCACATGACTATTCTGGCTGACTATCACAAATCCTTTTGAGAACGGACATGTCTAGGCTAAATATGAAGTATAATTCTGCTTTAGTCATTGTATTATGCCAACTCTCATTTTCATTACTGTACTGCCAAAAAATGTTAAGTGTTATCTAAACTGTAAAGTGCTCAAAGTTATTACAAAGGCTTATTGTATTAATGTTTTTTAATAAAAAAAATAAAAATCAAATATGACCAGAAATGTGTTTTTGTGAGATCCACAATAATAACCCTTCATCTCCAGCTGTTTTTATCATCCACCGACCTTGACATCATACTACGTTGGCATTAATATTTGATAAAGATGTCCTAGACACCTTTATATGATTATGTTCAGCCCATGAAGAGTTCCAAATGTAAAACAAAAGAAAACCTTGGTAATAGTTTCTTACATTTCACATCATTTTTAAGCATTACATTGATTCTTGTTATTTAATTGTATGATCATTAAGAGGTTTCACCACATTGGTAGAATATTGTTTGCAGCCAGACTAATTTGTGTGGTTTGATTATTACGTTTCAGCGACGTTCAGGCCTCTGCATCTCACGGTTTCCTCTGAAGATGAATAAAACATATTGGGTAAAGGTTACACATTACAATATCTCTCTGCAATGGGATATTGATTCTATAAAATTGAAATAAATAAATAAACAATCCAGCGAATCCCTTCCAAATCATCCATTTATGAACGCGACTTAACAAAAGCCACCCCACCAGTCCACAAATGCATATTAACCGTCTATGAGAGCATTGTCAGATGTGATTTTAAATGGACGGATCTTAAGATTTAGGACAAAAGGCTTCCATGAAAGTCTGAATGAGGCAACCGTGAGGACACAATGAATCAGTGCCCCACATTAATGTCTCTGAGACTCTCTTTAACAGATATAATGCAGACACCTCCACCGGTCTTTATTCTTTCCCACAATGCGCAGCTTTCAGTCCATTCATAAACAGGAAACATCAAAAGATCAGGCCGAAAGATGTAGATATCTTAACAGTGCAAAATGGTCATATATACACAGGTCACCCACGTGGTGCATTTACACTTTTCGCTCCCTTTAACCGCATTCAACGAGTTACACCCTTTATTGACGAGGGTTTTGATAATGCGACGTTATCTAGCAAAGTATCTTTAAGTGAGTGCAGAGGTAGCAAATTTGACTCATTAAAGGAGCATAAAATTGTGTCTTTGTGCATGACCTTTTGTTCAGCATCTTTGGAGAATTCTGTTACTAAAGAGAGCAGTTTTTTGAGAGGAGAGAGGAAAGACTCCACGAGTATTAGGTTCCCATTGGGAACAATGCCGACAGGTTCACCTTGCAGAGCATGGGTGTAACTTAGCCTAGAATATTGTGGATCAAAGCCTCATAAACAAAGTAGGTGGAAATGGTGTAAGAGTATATGAGATCCAGAAAATAACACAGCCATGAAAGAGACGGGCCCTACACTTCAGGAAGAGGCAGGGGAAAGACGGAAATTTTGTCACTGCTGCGTTTCGGCCTTTAGACTCTTTGACTGAGATCTCCCATTGAGCAATAGAGAAAAATCCAGCTTTTACAAGCTTTCTTTTATTCGATTTTAATGACCAGATAATGGCTACATTTAGAGAAGCGATACACATATTCAACTCTTTTCTACAGTAAATAAAAGGCATAAAGCAGTGATTCTCAACCAGTGGGTTGCAGCCAAAAAATGGTGGAGTTAAAGACAGCAGGGAAATAGTAAGATTTAACCAGGACAGCACAAGAACAGATTTTTTTTTGTTTTTTTTTCTCTTAAACTTTGTAAACTGTTAATGCTGCATTCACCCAATACTGTCTATGCTGATTATTTTGAAAAACTCAATACAAAAGAAAAGAGGAGAAAATGTTTCCCCTTTTTTGACATCAAAGGCCATGCCTTGAATATTAGGATCTATTTTTTTAATTATTTGATTGAATTGCCAAAAGTTAAGTCTTTTTTTACACACATTATACTGAAAATGTATGCAAAATAACCTCTTTTTATTTTAAACTGGTAAACGAACAGCATTCTCACACAACATGACAAGGTCACGTGACAACAATGTAGCATATTACTGGCTGTGTGGAATAATGTATCCCATAGTGCACTGCGCTTAAAGGTGGGGTAAGTGATTTCTGGTAGCCAATGTTGACATTTGAAATCACCAAAACAAACACACCCCTACCCCAAAAGGGTCTCGCCCCTATTTTGATAGCTCCGCCCCACACATTCGTACGCAACCCAGGCAACGATTAGTTCTGTGAAACAAAGCAAAACCAATGTTACACCGTGTCTACACTGGACGCGAGTGGCGCGGCACGACAAAATACTATGGAGCTCATTATAATCAGTGATGCTGTCTACACCATAGATATATATACATATCTATGGTCTACACTGGATGCGGCGCGGCACGACATGACAAATCCCCGACAGAAAACTGCTGCTGCGTTCTATTCATGATGTATTAACACAAATTTCTAATTATTTTCAACGGTCGCTTTGTCGTGTCCAGTGTACTAGACAGACTTTAGCTGTTGCGGCGCAGACACGGTGTTACTCACCTATCGAGAAGAAATAAAGCAACCTCGGCATCCGATCGCAGGCCTTCCGCTCCTTGAGTTCTCTCCAGCGCTGGAAAGCTGATCCGATATTTACACAGGTCCTACTTCTTGAATCCGTGTATCATTCGATCATATCAGTTTTCTAAAGCGTTTTTTAAAAATCGCTTACCCCACCTTTAAACTGATCTTCCAGTTCCTGTGTAATGGATGAATGGGAAGTACTTATTGCCATTATTTTTTAACATCTCTTTTCTTTTCTTCTTCTTTTTTTTTTCTTTTTACAATTTGCCACCACTTACATTCACCTTTTAGCATTTACAAAAAAAACAACAAAAAAAAGACGTATGTAGTACACTGTTCGGCAAGCTTCACAGTACTAGTACGATTTTTTTTTATTAGCATCAATGGTTCCATGAAGAATCTTTACCATGCATTTCACAAAATAATTAATTATTGTGGAAAAAAGGTTCTTCAGATTATTAAAATGTTTTTCACAATAAAAAAAGGTTCTTTTAAAAACTAAAAATAAAGGTTCCAAAAGGGGGTTTTGCAGTGATGCAATAGAATAACCTTTTTTTTGTTGTTGTTCCACAAAGAGCCTTCCAGTGAAGAACATTTTACTAATCTAAAGAACCTTTTGTGCAATGGAAGTGTTAAAGTTTTTCCTCAAACAATGAATACCAATAAAGAACCTTTATTCTCAAGAGTGTATTCACTGAAAGGTTCTATGTGGAACCCAAAAATGGTTCTTCAGAGGCATTCATAACCCCTTTTTGAATGTTTATTTTAAAGGTGTATTTCATTGTGAACATGCCATTTTTAAAATAAAGTTCCAAAAGCCTGCTTTCACCATAGAAGAACCATTCTGGGTTCTCCAGAGAACCTTTCAGTTATATATATATATATATATATATATATATATATATATATATATATTTTCTTCTTAGTGTGTCAACATTTTAATAATCTAAAGAACTTTTCTCCACTATAAAGAACCTTTATAATGTTAAAGGTTCTTCATGGCATCAATGCAAATACAAAACCTTTGTTTGTAAGTATGTAGCCGACAAAACGTTCATCATTAATACGCATATATAATCAAGAAAGCAACTAGTCAGCAAGTTAGAACGCTCGATTAGATTTCCTCCTCCCTCCTTACAACGAACCAGAAATTTCCCCTGCATGTGCACACGGTGTACCCTGACCCCGCTGATCTATACAATAAACCCATAATAGCCCTTTGTCTCCCTAAGGAGAACACACCGGCAACCTGGGCCACTTACGGGAAACCAGGAGCAGGTCCACGCAGCGTCAGGTCACCGCGAGAGCGGAGGGGCTGGAGAGGAAAATAATAACTCATCTATGAGGCCGAAAGCACCAGCATCTAAACAAACATCTATGTGCACCTGTCACAAGCGCTCGGAGGGACTACCATGTTCATATCCACTGTGTCAGATAGCAGTTGTCAGGCTTGACCGGTCTGATCTCCTCGGCATCTCATTAGTCCTTATGAAAACTCTTATGGGCCACACTTGATCTCCAAATATGAGTTCTGAAGATGAGTTGCTGTTTTGCCCCTTTTTTCCCGCTCGCGCTCTCACTCCTCGGCCTCCTTTATTAGCAGCTAAGCTCTTTACACTTGTAGCATATTGCAGTAGGTTATAGGCCTAAGCTTTATTGTCCTACATTATTGAAAATCTAGGCTCCGAGAGCCGGCCCCAAGAGGTCAAGCTTTGTCTGAACGCTGCCTCTCATTTCTCCACCGACAAGAGCTAACACTGAGTGAGGGTGAGGAAGATTGAGCTGGTAATATACTTAAATCCATCTTGGTTGACTTAGCACAAACTTCGACCCGTCCCCACGGCTCCTCCTGAGCTGAGGTAATTCCTTTATAACTTACAGGAGCAGAAACTATGACTTATGAATACACGGCCACTCTTGTAGGAGAAGCTTGTTTTATGAACTGGGCCGCAGCTTGAGGAAGTCATATCTGCGAGAAGAGTCGCTCATGTCAAAATGAGTATTAAAACTTGCTGTCTGAGGGGAATAGCTGATACAAGTCTTTGCTTCTCATGGAAAAAGCATCAATATGTGGTGCAGGTGTTCTTCTTATTAATCGGAATCATTATTGAGAAAATAAAACTTTGTAAAGTACGTTAAGGGTGGGTTATATATGCACGCGGCGTGGAATGATGAAGTGGACCGATAAAAATAAGGCATGTATTGTAAAACTTAATGTTTTGATTTCAATAAAACACCAGGGATATTTCAAATGAATTAAACGGAGAAACAGATGTATGGTGGTACCAAATATTTAAAAGCTGGATTTCAAACACTGCTGACTTGCCCAAGTCCCCCTAGAAGAAAAACGGAATGGGACACTGCCATCTTGTGTGCACTTTTGGGAACAGCATGTATTGATTTTTTTAAAGAGCCTGAGAAAAAAATTAACACAAAAGCTTTAATAAAATTAGACTTTATGCAAAATATTCTGGATTGGTTTATAAAGGATACAAATAGGTTAAATCACTGAATACACTGAAATGTCTTCTACAAAGGAAAAAAAAACAACACTAACAATATATAACCTTAAAATGAACCTGACATACATTTCTGGACATTTAACTACCAAATTAAACGCAACTGAAATGTTAAACCATGAACATTCTTAAAAAAAAAAAATCTAATTGTGAAATAACATTTAATCCTGAAAATTATTTCATTATTTAATTTTTTTTAGAAAAATAGTATAAAAGAGATTATTTGTGCATATGGTTTCACAGACTTTGCTAACATTGCATTTACAGCAGTAATTCCTTCTTGAAAATCAAGACCATGCAACACTGAAAAATGGACAGTGCAAAAATCTCAACACACTTCACTAAAAGTGTG
Source organism: Sinocyclocheilus anshuiensis (assembly GCF_001515605.1). Taxonomy (NCBI): domain Eukaryota; kingdom Metazoa; phylum Chordata; class Actinopteri; order Cypriniformes; family Cyprinidae; genus Sinocyclocheilus; species Sinocyclocheilus anshuiensis. Next base: position 506,458 of record NW_015548192.1, read on the forward strand.
ATCTAAACCATCAGTCATGGCCTTTTTTACTACTGGAGTGTTCTTGGTAATGTGAACCTCATTGCTACGAAACAATAATAGGTACTACTGTAGGTAAGTGAGGCCAGTTGGAAAATGCATGGAAGGCACAAAGCATGTGGGAAAAAACCCACACGGTACGGATAAACTGCAGATTGCTTCTCTGCATCGGTCGTTTATTCAGTCGATTCATTTTCTCCAGGAGTCGTCGGCAATGCTGATCAATACCTCATGATGTGGTTTATATGGCCCTGTCAGAGACAGAGAGAGAGAGAAACATTGATGTGACACAGGTCAACTTCACTCAACACTCTATATGCATTGTATGTATATTGTTCATTAACCCTATGCAAATTGATATTCATATATGCTGACTGTTCCCGTGTCGCAGTGGTTAGATCAGCTGGTAGGTACTCTGGCCTGCGGGAAAACCGTTCAAAATGTGCATTTCTTTCTCGTCATGAATAAATATTGATTTGCAGGAAGTACAAAATTTCCAAAGGCAATCATATTGCTTGTATCAACGCCGTCCGGTGAAAGTGCTGTGAGTAGATTGAGTGCGTGTGTGCGCACAAAATTTGATGAATATGTCATATTATAAAAAGTGACATGTTATCCACACACATTTTGACATGAAAGAAGAGGGGAATATTATTTGTAAGAATACCAAATGTTACTTACAGATTCACCTGCCATACACCTGAGGCAATACTGTCCTGCACCGCGTCCTGGGGCGGGTAACACCTGCTGACAATTCCAAACACATTAGAGGTTAAAATAAAAGACTTGCAAATAAACACACGCCATTAAACGAACACGCTAAAACATGATTACTATACGTTTTTTGTAAGGATCAGTACTGAACAAAACAATGTTACTTAAATGTAAAAATCACAGTTTCTGCAGGTTTAAGACTTTTTAAGACCTTTTAAAGACCAAGTAAAGAATTTAAGGAATAAATTGAATGGAGCACAACGCATGAATATAGTCACAAAATGTAGGCTAAATGTCTTGTATTAGCAATGCTTAAAAACATCCAACAGATTTGCATTACTTTAATTTTACAAAATAAATAACTTCATAAAAATTAAATTAAATAAATCTAATAAAATGATCACCATTATATTTGTCAATTTCGGTTTCAAAATTAAACGGGTTTATGATTAAAACAAGAACAAATATTTGCCAGTGGGCTCTGAAAAAATCAACTTAATTCAAAGGGAAAACAAGTTTTCATTCCACATTGACAGATGTTTGCTCTTGTTTGAAGCATAACTCTTTATTTTGTTCAAATTTTCATTTCAGTATGTTTAGATAACAGAAAGAGTTTCTGCTCCTTTTAAAGCCTTAATTTGTGAAAGGATGGATTTTAAGACCTTTTAAGACTCACAGAATCCCTGAAAATTACATTTAATAGCAGACTTTAGGTCTTTAAACGTTTGTTCAGTACCAGTATTTTGGATTCCACAAGATACTTGTGGAGGAAATTAAAAGAAAATTATATACACAATAAAAAAAACATGACTTTTTATGAACAACAATCATTATTATAGTATTTTATTTGATTTATTTTACTTTTGCCTCTTTTGTTACTTTCTTTTTTTTTGTACACTTGAGTGTACAGTCAATTAAACATAACTGTTATTTGTATTATATGACTACTTATGTTTGTGACCTACGTATATCTTATTATTATTGCTATTTGATTGTCCTGAAATAACACCTTATTTCCAATTACACTTTATTTCCAATCACTTCAGCATAAATCTATTGGCAGAGACAGTGCAATAAAACAGACTGCTTTATAGGCCGTGACCTTTAACCCCTGCATTCCTCATGCTCCATAAACACAAGAACATCAGATAAGAGCAATATACATGTTCGTCACAACACTGTAAACAACAGAGACAGGAAGAAGAGAGACAGTGTGAGCCCTAGTCAAATAAATAAATCATAATTTAAAAAAAATAAACAATTCCTTGACATACACCACAGCCACGTTTTACCCAACTGAGAACTGTATGTCAGAAGAGATCTAACTTGTTTTATGTGCATTTGGAATCCTAGAAGAAAAAGAAAAATCCCCATTCGGATTTTGGACTAGAGAACAGGCATATGCGAGATCGTATACCATGCCGGGGATGATGGCACCATGTCCATTTTGAGGGCTGTGATTTTGGGCATCCCACGTGTCCATTGGAGTTTCCATCACTGCACCATATTCAACCCGGCCACAGCCTCCCAGTCCATTACACAGCCTTTTCTGTGAAGTTCAAAAGATTAACATGCATTAAACTATTTATAGCTTGATTATGCAAGAAGGCACCAGTGGAAGCAAATGTTGCTGTCATGCCATGGTGCACTCTGTTTCTATAAATCATAACAGCTATTTTCAGTGATGATCAGATGGGTTTATATATATATATATATATATATATATATATATATATATATGCACAAATA
>NW_015548192.1:509192-513406 GCF_001515605.1 Sinocyclocheilus anshuiensis
TAATAACTCATAACTCTTTTTGTAAAGGGCAACAGCCAGTGCAAATGCCACAGAAGGTCAAACAAATGCTATCAAAAGCAAACATATTAGCATGTATTTAGCATGTTTAACGCATGAATCAGGATATAGTAAATACAATTAAGTCCATTTACCGACTGGTTGTGCCGCTGTTCCAGCTCTCCACTATGTCTTCTCTTATTCTGCATGGGATTTATGCAATCCATTGGTTATTTTACAGTTCTGAAGCCTGCAGAGCTTCACTTTAATTCTTTAACACTTGATGAATTAATGCAATCCGCCTTAAACTCCCATATGGATCAATATGTAAAGTCAAAACCCCATCGTATTAAGCAGTCAAAGGCGGGCACTTTTATCCATCGACCACTGAGGTATCTGTACAAGTATTATAAAAATAAAACAAAAGTACAATAATTCTAAACATGCCCGTTTTGACAAACAAAACAAAACAAAGCCGCAGTATTCCCGTGCGACTCCTCATGCCCTGCTTTTATTCCGTATTAAGTTCCTGTATCATTCAAGATGAGTGACATACAGTTTCTCCCAACCAATCAGTAAACAGTACGGGCTAACGGAGGCGGGGTTACGTTAAATAGAGCATTATTATTCGACTGAGCGCGAATGAGTCAGCCAATGCGATTTAAAGGAATAGTTCACCTCAAAATAAAAAATTATAATTTGCTCTCAGTCTCACCCTTATTGTAATTTTTACAACACTTTAAATTGTTAACCCGAGGTCATTCTTAGAATCATTATTATACTCTTATACCTTTTGTTCTTTAATATTTTGAATTGTTTATAGCTTTATTTTTTGTTTTTCATTTAAATGTTAAGTTTTGAAATTTTGTCGTATGCATTTGTCATTTTTATTTAATTTCTTTATTTATTTTTTTTAAATGTGTATAAGTAGTATTTATAACGTTTTAGCTTTTAGTTTTTGATCAGTTTTTAGTTGTTTTAATACTACAATTGATTGCTTCTGTTGTCCTCATTTGTAAGTCGCTTTAGATAAAAGCGTCTGCTAAATGACTAAATAAATAAAATCAAATAATAAAAATATTCAAACGAAAGATACAGCGCAGGACAGATGTAGGTACTAATTCAGGTTATTTGTTGCCACACACTGTAAAATTTACCTCTGAAAGATGGGGAAAAAAGCGGAAAAGGTGGCTTAAAACGTAATATGTTGTGTATATAATTCAAATGTTTACATGTTTAAACAACGTCTGTGTTCGATGTTATCGTATATTGTTTAGTAATGCTTTGCTTCAGTACAGTGTCCTGATCGGGGGTTTAATGATCGCTTAGTAATGTCTGGCAGCATGGCGAACCTCATGGACGCGACGTCACTGCAGCAGTTTGAGGAATTATTAAAAAATAACAGCAAGTGAGTGAATAATTCATTATTTGTCAAGTCTGTCACGAAATACAATTCATTTCAAACAGACATTTAACTGATTTAACACATATGCACGGGATTAAATCGTTTATAGACTTCGTTTTGATCTAATAGAATGAAATAACCCGATGGCCTGTTCAGATAAACTCAAATAAATGTGATGCAAATCTATATCAGCGAATCATATTTAGATGAAATGATTTTGGCAGATTGTTTTAATGCTGCATTTAATTTCAGCTGTCTTTAATATCCTCGTTGCAAGTCTGCTCTTATTATTATGAATATTATTGGTCTTTCCTCATAATCAGACCTCTTTAGGCTGACTTTATGGTAGACACTATGTGAATTGAATGGGTTCGTTGGTTGTATTATGGGGGTGTGAAACACAGTAGGCAGTCTGTCAGGACTGAGTGAGATGGTTTCTTAATTGAAGAGAAGCACTCAATGGAGTCGGTTGATGTCTGATTTACTGAAGACTTTGTGGGTATACATGTATGTGGTTTTCTGAAATGGATTAAACAAGAGAAATAAACTTAATGATATGAATATACAAATGTTCCACAGTAAACATTAAAACACTAAACAGCACACAATATAAATATAACCATGCTATATTACACAATATAACATGGGCGCTTATGCTCTAAATGTCCACAAGGGGGCGCTATCCGCACATGAATGCAGCACGAGGGCAGGGTAACATGCCTGGACATGTACTAAGTGGATGATTGCTACATGCAAACAAGAACCGTTGCATAACGCGCGCACATAATAATAAGGTTAATATTCAATAAATGCACTGAATCGAGCAGGTAATACAGGCAGTGCTATGCTAGTTGGCTACTCCTTAATCGGTACAAGAATAACAGCTGATCACTTACTTCACATGTACGCTAGGGGTGTGCGATATTGACAAAAAATTATATCTTGATATTTTCTGGGATTTTATCGATAACGATAATTAGACGATATTTTGCTGAGTGTTATTGTGCTGGTACCTTAAGGACTGCCGAAGACAGCTGACTCCTAATGTTTTTAATATTCTTCATATTCTGTGTTTTTAATGTCATGTCAGATGATTAAAAAAAAAATGTAATTTTATCTACATTACAGTCTAGATTCACATTTAAATGAAACCTGTAACTCAGATCTACATGGATTTGCTTTAAATGTGTATTTCCCCAAGACAATCCTCCCTAACTCTGGATCTCAGAGTCTGTGATCTAAAGCTCATCATTCCTACTCTGTCTTGTTCAGGTCCCTCACCGTTGTCCATTTCCATGCGCCATGGGCTCCGCAGTGTTCACAGATGAACGAAGTGATGGCAGAATTAGCCAAAGAGCACAAACACACCATGTTTGTGAAGGTAGGAGGACCACTGCCCCCTCACAGCCATACTGGAAATCATTTCACCAATAACAGTCATGCTTAATTTGTGCAAAATGTGGGTAAATGTCATTGTGACGTAGTTTCTGTATCATTAGAAGAATTGGTTAAAAAGAAAGCTTGTTTCCAAAGAAGTTTCCCAAAGAATCCAATAGCCCCAAATCACACCAGTGGCTGCCCAGAAATTTACATATCTAGCTGCTAAAACCAACTGTGTTTTGAATATAATATTTTGTTTCTCATTGCAAAGTAATTATGAATATTATTATTATTATTATTATTATTGATATCTGGCCAGTTTGCAGAAAGGCAAAGGACAGAAGTATTTGAATGAATTTATGATGGATATATTTTTTTTTGTTTACATAATATATGTATGTGTGCTATGTATATTTATTATGTATATATAAATACACACACATGCATGTAGGCCTGTCGCAATAATCAATATATCGACTTATCGCGCAATATATGTACATGACCTCAATCATTTTTGGTGACGCAATATATCGCCCATTATATTTACCTAAAAATTAATGTCACCGTGTTTTTTACATTCCACTTGAGCCAGTGTCTTTTGCAGCTTCTCGTACATAACATGGTGTAGTCATGAGGTGCTAGTTCAAATTTAAAAAATGCTTCTACAAAAAAAGTTTCATCTGCAGATATGGCCTTGTTTAGGGATCTGTGCCTTTGTGCATACGGACATCTGACTGCTAAGTAGTGATTGTGTTTTTCAGCAATAGTGTGCACCTTTAACTTACAGAGAAAAGAAGGTCCGGGAAAAATCCGTAGATGGAAAAATCTCCATAAAAGTGCATTTTTCTTTTTTTTCTACTTGTTTACTTTGCACTTTTTGTTAGAATATGTTTATTTACTATTTATTCAATCGTGACAGGCCTACATGCATGTATACATTTCAGAAAAATATGTTATGTTTATATTAGTGGTGTCAAAATTAGCACGTTAACGCAGGTGATTAATTTTTTCAGTTTAACGCGTTAAAAATATTTAACGCAATTAGCGCAGGGGCGGGGCTAGGGTTGGCCACCCCACTCACAACTGCTGCTTCTGTCACTTTTTCTCTTGACGAGAAGCCACCCTACTCACAACTGCTGCTTCTATCACTTTTTCTCTTGACAAGAAGTGCATTTATTCAGTCACAGAACGACTGAGAACGGAAGACGTTTCAGACGCGCTCTCCACTTCACTTCAGCGCCAGGCACGAGTCAAACGAGTGCGGAAACGGTACTGTGCTCGAAGCGCGTGCTCTTCAATTGCAAGCACAAAGGCGCCGGCGCGCACTATAGCCTGTATCTTTTCATATCAAAGTGCGAAATAAACTACGTGCATGCAATGTCGTGGTCAGTTAAGTCATGAAGTTACCAAAAAGGCGATTAAAGCTGCCTTA
>NW_015548192.1:514180-538655 GCF_001515605.1 Sinocyclocheilus anshuiensis
GTGTATATATATATATATATATATATATATATATATAATATGTGTGTATATATTTGTATATGTGTGTGTGTGTGTGTGTGTGTATTTAAACAACAAAAGTAATTCATTTTAACAATTAAATATGCTCAGATAATAATATTTAATGTCTGTTTTTTATGGGAACATCTATGACGTAGTGCATGCATAAATGACTAGAATTAAATAATAATTTGAAATAAACTGCATTGCATTTCCAGTTTAAGATCAGTTTTTTTTTGTTTCTAATTAGAGTTTTCCTTTTTATGGAATATTGCAGTATTTATTATAAATATTTCCAATCCAATGATCCAATCAATTATAGATGAACAAAATTAATTCCCATCCTACATTTTTTTCCCCCATTTGAGAAACCATTTTACTGTTGTTTACTGTTTTATATGTTGTAAATTTGGGAAAAAGGGAAGAAAATATTGTGACTTTGCCTTTGACTTTTTTTTTTTCAGAAATGTATTTTTTCTGTAGTTATTTGGTATTTTGATTCTTATACGAACTTAAAAATTATTTACTATTTTTTTTGTAATTAAATTCTTTCTCTTATCCCAAATGAATGCAGTGAAATAACTATGTATAAGCCATTCCTAAAAAGTGTACAGTACTGTGGCACAGTCAAAATTTTGTTCTGATTGTTTGATCGTCTAAACCAGCGACATACCAGTAATGGCTCAACCAGTGGTGTGGAACTCTCTGTTTGTTTGACCATTCGCAGATGGCACGTTGTGTTTGAGATACCTGTTTGAAAATGGCCATTATTCTTGCAAATGTTCCTGTGTGCACTGGGCTCTAAATGATGGCGAAACGGCTCTAGCTCCAGTAATGCAGATCCAGCTGCTCTCCTCCCTCAGCTCCATCTCCCAGTGGAGCGCAGTGAAATGCCTCAGGCTCTGAATGACTTTACCTTCCTCATGGCCTTAAACCGGCAGAGAGAAATATTTCCTTCTGTGTTAAGGGTTAATACTGCCTTTCATCACACAGTCAGCAGAGCAGAAGAGTTTTTCAAGCAACAATTGCCCTTTTATAATCTATATGAAATAAATTGTGTTGAATTCCTTAGAATAAAATTGGATCATTTTTCTTTGTTTTTAATAGTAAATGTTTGTTTTTAGTTCTTTTAAGAAATTCATTTTTAGGTACAGTTTATGCATCCACAAAATACATTTCTATCATTTAATCATTATCAGAAGCAAATTCAACATGAAGTGTGTCCAAACGTTTGACTCATCATTTTACATGTTATAGCTGAGGCAGTGGAGTTTAGATTTGTAGTGTTAGTTTTCAATTTCATGTGAAATGTTTTTTCGTGTTTTAAATGGGGTTTTTACAGCCAGATAAACTGTCAGCCCACATGTTATGTTTGACATGTTGATGTTTGTGATGTTTTATTAATGTGAATTATAAAGAATCATTAGTACAGTAGTTCTCTCTCTCTCTCTGTTTTTAGCTGGAGGCAGAGGCAGTCCCGGAGGTTTCTGAGAAGTATGAGATCACTTCAGTTCCCACCTTCCTCTTCTTCAAGGTAAAACTTTCACATTTGACTTCAGCTATGCTCAGATTTACCTAAAATTATGGTAAAAATATGTTTTTTTTTTTACATAATAAAGGCAATGTTTTTACTTTTTAGAGAGTGGGAGGTTAGTTCAGTCACAAATAGGAAAAATAAATATATATGACTCAACATGATTTAAACCTTTTAAAAGTTTGGGGCAGATAAGGCTTTTTAAATGTTTTTGAAAGAAGTGTCCTGTGCTCACAAAAACTGAGTTTATTTGATCAAAAATACAGTGAAACTGTAATATTGTAAAAAAAAAAAAAAAAGTTTTCTATTTAAATATAATTTAAAATGTAATTTATCTCTGTGATGCAAAGCTGAATTTTCAGCATCATTACTCCAGTCTTCAGTGTCACATGATCCTTCAGAAATCATTCTAATATGCTGATTTACTGCTAAGGAAACATTTCTTCTTATTATTAATGTTGAAAACAGTTGTGCTGCTTAATATTTTTGTGAAAACCATGATACTTTTTTTCATTTTTATTTTTTGACAAGTAGAAGGTTAGAAAAGAACACCACTGAAGTTTAAATCTTTTGATCATTTTAATGCAGTTGGATTGATAGTCTATTTTTTCCTTGGGTAATTGAATTTTCTTGCTCTGATTTCCTTGCAGAATGTTACGTTCAATAGACGATAAATTATCTACAGCATTAGTGGCATAATTTTAATTACCACAACAAATAATTTGACACTCTGAGGTTTTATAAGCAGAAATGTGAAGCATATATCTTAGAAGTACTTGCATGAATTATTTAGTTAAGCATTTAATTGTTTGTTTTATTAATTTTTACTTTTTACTATTTTGCTATTACTCAGAAATAAACCGTGTTACAGAAGTAACATTCAAACAGTAAACTTGAAACATGGCTTTCACAAAACATTCAAAGTGACTTGTTTACAAATGAAACTATTTTGTATATAAAAATGGTGACTTATATAACTTATTGATTATTATCATTTGAATTTGATCGGATTGTGAATGTTAGGTTATAATATCATTGGTTAGTATTAGTTTTCCCTGCCCACACAGCCTTAATTACATCAGCAGAAAAGTTGTTTCAGAGGCGGAGAAAGTTAAAACATTTGAGTAAAAGATTGTGAAAATAAAAACGTACTTTGTTTTAGAATAATGTGCACTTAAGAACCGTGCAGATTCTGCTGAATAAATTTAAGACCAGCAAAATGTATTAAAAAAGTAATTGAGTCCGTTTTAATTTCCCATTTTCTCCTTTTTATATAGTATGAAGTTCACTACTAAACTGTGTTCTTTATGTTTTGTAAAGCATGCTGATCTATGCCAGATTGCGTTTTTCTGTACACACTTTTTATTTATGTTAGGTGTGCTGCGATAGTGTTTTGTGTTTATTTAGCAGAGGGAGGCGAGGTTAGAAAAAGTCTTTTGGGAAGGTTGAGTTTAACGATCAAGTAATGTGAGCTGCAAAATCTCCTCGTGTTAGAATCAAGCAACTGAGAAATAATCGGAGGTTAAACAAACACACGGCTTGGCAAGACTTTCCCTCTCTCGGCGTAACATGTCAAAGAACCAGGAGAGCCTGCGGCCTGTTTTCTCTCTCTCCCTGCAAACAATCTAAACAAACTGGCAAGCATCCTAAAAAATTAATGCTGTTTTTTTCCTCCCTCTCAATCTATCACTACTCACACTTGAGTGTTTTTATTTATTTATTTGTTTACCGACAACCCTTAGGGCGGTGAGAAGATTGACAGGTCGGATGGTGCGCATGCCCCTGAGCTGACCAATAAAGTGCAGCGGCTGGGGTCCGGTGGGGGCGGGGCTGCCAGGGCGGGGGACGTCCCTAAAGAGGATCTCAACGAGAGACTGAAGAGGCTGATCAACGCCGCACCCTGCATGCTCTTCATGAAGGGATCGCCCCAGGAGCCTCGCTGTGGTAAACACACACGTATACACTCGCTCGCATAAATTAACACGGGGTCAAGCGGGTTAGTTAGAGCAACCGTTGGCGATGGAGTGAGACTAATCAAGGTTGCATGAACGGGATGGAGAGAGAAGCGCATTACGTCTTTCTTAAGTGCGAAGGACGTCTGTATGGATGCGCCACTATATTCCAGGTTCCATCCAGTCTGGCTCTGTTTGACCCAAAGTTTCAACTGATTGGAAAAACAACTTGTCCGTCTAAATAGCTCCCATTACAATTAACAAAAGCCCTGTTTCCACCGCAGGAACTTTCATCAGAAACTAGGGACTTTGGGCCAGTACTCGGTGTGTTTCCACTGCAGGAACCAGGATCTAAATAAAGTTCCTGGTTAAAATTTGCCCCTCAGACAGTCAAACAGTCCCTGCTTATGAGGTAGTACCTTTTCAAAGGTCCGGAACTTTCGGGGGCGGGACTTGGGCGCTGAACATGCTGATTGGTTGAGTTCACGCAGCATTGTATTTTCTAAATAAAGTTCCTGGTTAAAATTTGCCCCTCAAAAAGTCCATGCGAGGTAGTACTTTTTCAAAGGTCCAGAACTTTCGGGGGCGGGACTTGGGCGCTGAGCATGCTGATTGGTTAAGTTCACGCAGCATTGTATTTCAACCACCATAGTCGCATGATTTTTTTTAAATATTACTGTTATTGTGTCATGAAATGTAGTTTTAAAAGTATTTCGGGTGAGAATGTAGTTGTTTAAAACTCAAATCTTCGGTTTATTTATAAAGACAGCGCCTATTTGAAAATGTGCTTCGCTGATTTCGGAGACGTGAGCTCCACGCGATCAGTGGGCGCTCAGTGCTCATGTATCCCAACGAGAGCAGCCTCAGCTCGGCTAGTCTTTCTGACATTTGCCGCTGGCTCTGATGACTCTGTGGTTAAACGTAAGATGTAATTCGTTTTGGGTAAATCTAACAGGTAATCTTTGGTCTTTATTCTATTAATCTATTAATATGTTAAAATGAAAACAAAAAGAGGCAATACTGTTTGATATAATATTTTGTTTCATTGTAATGTAGGCTATATACATTCCCTGAACTATATTTCAGTGGCTATTAATAAGTTTAAATGAAAATGAAAGGAGGCAGTGGTGTTTGATATCATATTGGTCTTATTGTAAATACAGTGAGGACAATTGCAGTAGCCAAGGCGAGCTGACTGATGTTATCAAGTACACTGCTGTTTGCAGAATTACCGGACTTGCGTCTTCCCGTCCGCGGGAGTTCACACTCCCAAGTCGAACTTGCGAAGTCCGAACTACCGAGGATGCAAGTCCGAAATTTGCGTACTTTGTATTGAGAAATGCACGCAGACCTACGTCACCAGACTATTTGCCTAATCTTCTCGGTACTTTAGACCTCGATGAGAACGCAGACAGCAACAGGTCAGGGAAAAAAAAAAGTTCCTGGGACAAATTGTTCCAGGCAATTTCGGTGCAAAAGCAGTTAAAGATGCTGTGGCACAATGCAGCGTGCATTCAGTTACTTTTTTGTCATGTTGCATCATTACTTTCACAACTTTATGCATGTTTTGTGTTGTGTGTATGGCAGGGATTCTCAACCTTATTTATTTTGAAAAGACCAGCTGAGATTTTAAGTTAATATTTTAATAGTTTAATGCACATTTGCATGTTCATGGTTCTCTGATGTTATTTAATGGTCACATGACATGCAGGTAAACAAATAAAGCAATAAATAAATAAAATATTACATTTACATTCATCCTTTTTTATCCAAAGTGACTTGCATTCAAGGTATACATTTTATGAGTTCATTCATTCCCTGGGAATCGAACTCATGACCTTGTCGTTGCTAACACCATGCTCTGGTTGAGCTGCACCACATTTATTCATTTATTGACAAATTTTTATTATTTAATTATTAGCTTTTCTGCAACTTAAAAGCACTTTTTTGGAAGTTTAGTTGGGTAAACCTCTATAGCGGTGAACGGAAACTACAACAAATGTAATTGTGTTCCCATTCTCTCTAATAGCAATAGAAAAAAATCCAGCCATTGCATTAGAAACACACACTCTGTGGAACTAGTTTTCTTTAAATTAATGTATAATACAAAGTAGGGATGTGCAATTAATCGCATGCGATTGTCATGCGCATCTCGTCAGTAAAGCCGGTTCCGTGATTAGTAGTAAATCGCCATCACCTGCTTGACAGTTCACTGACAAGCTAGGCAATATCGCGTTCATAATCGAATGTGATTCATCTGCGATTATGAACGCGATATTGCCTGATTGTCAGTGAACTATGGCTCAGTGTAGTAAATGCCGCTCCATCTGAAAGCAGGTGATGGAGATTTACTACTAATCACAGAACCGGCTTTACTGACGAGATGCGCATGACAATCGCATGCGATTAATTGCACAGCCCTAATACAAAGTGTAGTGTTATAAATGTACACTCATTTCCTTTTAAATGAAAATATACAAAACTTTGCTTGATTTATGATGTTAAAAACCGAAACACATCATCACAGTGTGTGAAACCAGTCTGTATTTACTTGAAATTCACTAAAATTGCAGAGACATTCTGTTGGTAGATTTCAAAGCTGACACAGGGGTGAGCAACCACTTTTGTTAATCAAACTTTTGTTGATATGCAGTCGCTCTAAAAAAGGAACATGTTCTGCTTTTGTAAGTCAAAGTTATACTTATTAAATCCTGATAGTGACAGCTTAATAATCACTTAATAGCGTTTTAGTCTTTAGTTTGTTTAACTTTAGGCTGTCAGCTTGATCTTGTTTATTTCTGTTTGATTCGCAAATTTTCTGGCATGCTTTTTTTCTTCCAACTAACACTTCCTCATGTCAAAAATGTGTGGTTCGGCGTTGGAAAACATCCTCATATTAATTTCACCCATTTAAAACAAAATACTTTTGATAGTTCAAAGTGCATATTTCGTCATGGACTGAGGCGCAGTTTAGCGCTTGACGTTTTGGCTGTGTAAAGAGGAAGGTCTGGGGGAAGGCTGGCGTTTGCCATCCTGAGATCAAAATGAAAACGATATTGAACTCTAATCTCAAACGTGATGTTGGGCTTTCAACGACTGCCAGCTCCTCCAGCTCTGCTTTATTAATAGAAGATCCGCCCGGAGCCAGAGAAAGCAGCTGCCCGCCTGCTTGCCCGCTCTGATAGAGTCGAGCTAATATACCAGCAAATGCATAAGCACAAGTGAGGCGCCTGGAGCTGTTTTATAATGAATTCCCTCATGAGCCACACAAGATGAAAATGGGTGTTTTACTGCAGGGGTTACACAGACTCTACACATCACCTCGCACATCTTTCTCTCTTTCTCTCCTGATCTTGTTTCTTTCTCTCGCTCACTCCTTTAGTTTAGTTTAGTTTAGTTTTATTTAAAGTTTGACATGACAGGATATTGCGGCACAAAACCCTGAAATGTGTCAAACATACACATACGCCAAGACAATCATTACTTAGTATAAAACAAATAAAAGATAACTGATATACAAGCATCTTCTTCTTGTGTGCCGTTTCTCTTGCTTCTTGTTCTCTTTGTCTCCTCCCATCTGATATCATGCTCTCTCTCTCTCTCTCTCTCTCTCTCTTTTATCTTCTCTCATTTTTAGCTGGTAGTCATCCATATAAACAGAACTGCTATTTAAAATTCAGAAATCAGGAAATTTTGTTCCAGCTTTCAGTCGTGTTGCCCAATATTGCGTAGTATCTATAAATGGACAAATGAGTAATTATGATTGCAGATTTTACTTGAAATGTTACTCACTGTGTGACTAAAAACATAGAAAAAAGAAACAACTTTTGTTGTCAGTGTAGCAGGGTGATTAAACTTAAACTAAAACCATTAAAAAATGTTACTTGGAAAATATAAAAAATAAACAAATAAATTTATTTCAGCTACTTGCCAAGACAACATTTCTCATAGTAATTTAGTTTAACATGAGGTACTATAATAATAATTATAATTAGTATTATTATTATTAATAACAACGTAATAAAATTAATGAATACTATACAGACCAAAAAAAATTTAAATGGACAAAAAGCACAACATAATAACTAAAACTTTAACTGATATTAAAATAAAAATTGTAATATACACTAGTCAACATTTGAAGTGAAACAAAACCTGAACCAAAAATTTTGTGAACTTTTTTGATCCATTTCAAATGTTGACTACTATATATATATATATATATATATACCAAACTTTAAAACAAGTGCAAGCTAACACCAAACAAAGTAGACTAATTAAAAAAATTGCAATGATAAATGACACTTTTTGTTGTTGTAGTGACATTAAAAATATGAATAGGTTTATTTATTTACTTTATTAGTTTTATAAAAGAAAAAAAATGTAATAGTTTTCTAAAAGAATTTCAGTTTCTTCCTTTAAAGCTCTTAAAAAGTGCAAGCTATTAAAAAGCACACAAGCAAACTAAACAGTGAACTTTTAGTTTAATAATAAAATACATAAATTTTAATTTTGCAGTGACAAATGAAAACATTTGTTGTGATTGTATTGACATTAAATATATAATATAGATAATAATTTAATTAAATATTTTTAGTTTCTTCAGAGCCATTAAATAAGTGCAAGCTAGTAAAAAGCACACATACTAAACAGAGTTGCTGCTGTAATGATATTCTTTTTAACCTTTAACGCATTTTTGTTGCGTTATTTGCAGGTTTTAGTCGTCAGACTGTTCAGATTTTGAAGGACCACAATGTACAGTACAGCAGTTTTGACATTCTCTCGGATGAAGAGGTCAGACAGGGAATCAAGACCTACTCCAACTGGCCCACTTACCCGCAAGTCTACGTCAACGGAGAACTCATCGGAGGACTGGACATCGTAAAGGTACGAGATACAAGAAGAAACTTTAACAATATTGATCGCGTTCAATGAAAATCGGTGCATAGCAGTGTTTTTATTTATTTATTTATTTTTAGATATTTCCCTATTTTTCCAAACACAGATTTCTTCATCGCTTGATCGTGTGCATTTTATCCCATGCGTATTATCGTAAGAGTTCATGTTTCAGGACTTTTGACGGCGTGTGTGTTCTCAGCTAGCTGTTATTAGCTGTATGTTGCTCTACATTCCCAGCGAGCTCATACTGCTTAAAGCAAGCAGAGCACTCCTGCTGAGAGAGGAGGGCTAGATTAGCCAGCATCCATCCTCTTCCCCCTCTCTCTCTTCTCTCAAGAGTCTTAGAGGCCCTTCCTCATTAAGATAGCGAATTTACCTTTACAGCGAGGTAAAACATCTCAGCAGGGAGCTGTTAGTTATGAAAGTAGAGTGTGTATGTGTGAGTCGAGTTCAAAGCGAGTTCGGATTCAGAGATATTTTATATCCTCCACAGGAGCTGGTTGAATCGGGAGAACTTGAGAATACTTTCCCCAAAAGCGACTCACTGGAAAACAGGTAAAGACAGATACACGCTCGCTCAAACTCCCCCTCTGTATGACTGGACTTGTCTAAACATTCTCTCTTCTGACAGGCTGAAATCTCTAATCAGTAAATCATCCGTCATGCTCTTCATGAAAGGCAATAAAGAGGTGAGTGAACTTAAATACTCTTTTTCTCTCTCATGTTTGTTTGTTTTTTCTCCTGAAACACAGTTTAAAAGAGTGAGGAGAAAGCAGGGGATGTTAAAGGGATAAATCACCCCCAAAAATGCTGTTTTATTTATTCAGCCTCATGTTATTACAAATCCATATGCTGTTATTTTTTCTAACGGAGCACTTTTTCATACAACAACTTCATAGTGACCATGTCTGTCTTGCTTCAAACATACAGAAAAAAATAATTGATTTCAAGTCAGCTTTGTTTGTAAAGAACAGACCCAATTTTAAGGAGTTGCTTCTCAGTTTTAGTTAAAGGGGTCATATGATGTTGCTAAAAATAACATTATTTTGTGTATTTGGTGTAATGGTAGTTGGTCTTTTAGGAATCACCAATGGCTGGTTAGCATGGGTCAACTAGCTGGTAGATGTCTTAACTACACCATTCAGCTGACAAAAAGCATTCTTTCTTCTTTCTACATTGAAAGCCGTCCAAAAGTAACAATATTTTCAACTAAATTAAACATTTATTTTATTTGCATTTATTTAGCAAATATCATATACATTTTTATTATTATTATTCAGTGTTATTTTAGTTGTATGTACTTGTATGGTTTTTATTAATATTTGATATATTTTATTTTAATATTTTGGATTAGCTTTTATTTTTATAAATTGAGTTTTCATTCAAATTTGTTTAATCTTTTATATACTTATTTTTTAGTTTTATTGTAGTGATTTTTAGTGCTACAACTAGTTGCCAAACCGACATTTTTTTCACCTGATAATAACAACACTGTTATTGTTATAAGAATAATTTAATATTAATTTTAAAATGATTAATATAAAATAATTAATTTTAAACCATTATAAAGTAACTGCATGAACATTTTGCTAAATTTCTTCATTTGTTTTCCACTGAAGAGAAAATGTAATCATTTAATTGTTTCATAGTATATGTATTGATAAATTATAATAATTTTTCAATATTATTTTAGAAAATTATGAAGTAATATTGCTGTGCAAAAGTCTGCCTTTGTGTTCCACTGAAGAAGAAAAAGTCATGTGGGTTTGAAATGACATAAAGGTGAGTAAATAATTACAGAAAGATCTTTTCTGAGTGAACTTTTCCTTTAACGTACAGTAAAAGAAACCATGCAGTGGTAAAACGCTGCTGGAAATCGATTTCAGGCGGCTCCGGCACTGATAGAGCTGCGTTCTCTTTCTTTAATGGAGGAGAAAGACCCCTCACCTCTCTCCTCATAACTGTATTGATCTTTAACACTCACACATGAAAGACATTCTTTGCAGTAGTTTAAAGTCTTTCCCCACGAGACTGACTGGCTTCTCTCTGTGTCTCTCGATTTTATTACCTCCTCTTTTTCCCTTAGTTATTGAGACGCACTTCAGAATATCTTTTGTAGGTGGTTGTAGTTGTAAGTTTCTAAATGCAAGTTTGGTTCTGTGCTGGTTTGGGCCCAGAGGAGCCGCTCGTATCTTATGTACTCTGTTCTTTGAGCTTCTCCAGTAGTCTGCGTGTGTTTTGGTGGAGTTAAAACTTGCTTCCTCTGATTGGCTTTCAAGCGCAGGGTTTCGCTTCACTGCAGCCTTTCATGATGTGAAAGATGCTCTAGCGTTTTCACCCTCTTAACTCGTGTCTTTGTGAATACTCAGGCTGCCAAATGTGGATTCAGCCGTCAGATACTTGAAATAATGAACAGCACGGGGTGAGAGACTTTTACGATTCTACACGTACAGTGTCATTTAAGCTCTTTTTGGAGAATGTTCTTAACGTGAATTATGAATAACTGAAAGACTAAATGTATGTTATTAAAGTAACATGTTTTTCATTAAAATTTCAGAGTTGAGTACGGAACGTTTGACATATTGGGAGATGAAGAGGTGAGAGTTCCTTCATTTTTAAGTTTATGTTTCCATTCTTGGTAAATGTTGTCTTGCCAAAGCAACTTCAAGAAAGACTGTGTTCCAAAACCTAGTGAGCTCCTTACAAACTGAGAACTGAATAATTAAATAACAATTAAGCAATCATGTTTAGAATGCAATTTTATTTTTACTATATGAATGTCCCTAAATAAATTCTGTTTTTGTGTTTTTAGCCAAAACGTGCACTTCTGATTGTTTCCACAGGTTAGACAAGGACTCAGGACGTACTCCAACTGGCCGACGTACCCACAGCTGTATGTTAAAGGGGAACTAATCGGAGGCCTGGACATAGTCAAGGTGAAATGCATAAAAGTGTTTAACATGAATCCTCTTACTAAGATGATAAAGATACATTTAGAATTAGGCACTACAAACAGCATTGCATTTATAATGCTTCATTTGTAACGAATGTAAATAATTCTAGACTTCAGGAAAATAGTCATTATTAAAGCAATAAGCCCCAAGAAGCCGTGGTTTACAGTGAATTTATAACAGCTAAGGGGCGTTTTTAGGGGCGTTTTTAGGTCGTGCCTAAAAACGCCCCTAAAAACGCCCCTTAGCTGTTATAAATTCACTGTAAACCACGGCTTCTTGGGGCTCATTGCTTTAATAAAATGGTTATTCCATATACGTAGTAAGGTTTCACAGAATAAAACACAGCAAATAAAGTGTAATGATATAAATAAAAACAGTATTCTTCCACCAAACTCCTCAGAAACGGTTGTGGTTCCAAGTGTAATTTACAACAGCTTCGAACGCGGCTCAACCAATCAGAATCCAGGACCGGAACTATCTGTTTTATAAAGTGTTTTTTCAGATTGCTTTCATTGGTATAGAGATTTAAAGGCACAATATGTAAGATGTTTTTATTAAAATATCCAAAAACCACTAGAACAGTGTTATATTTTGCTGACTTGTTTACTTACATAAATGTTTCGAAGAATGTTTAAATCCAGATAAATCAGCAATTTTAACTAGTCACACGGAGCGTGTCCATATTGTCATTGTGTCGCCAATGACGTCATAACCCCTCGATTTCCGGTTTTGTGCACCCTCCAGCGGCGAAAATTACATATTGTGCCTTTAAAGAGCAAATCTAAATCTGATATACACTACCATTCAAAAGTTTGGGGTCGATATGTTTTTTTAATATTTTTTAAATAAACATGCTCAGCGAGGTTGCATTTATTTGATCAAAAATACAGTAAAATAATAGTTTTCTCTGTTTGAATATTTATTAAAATGTAATTTGTTCTTGTGATGGCAAAGCTGAATTTTCAGCAGCCGGGGTTGGAAAGTGTTGAAAACAGTTCTGCTGCCTAATATTTCTGTGGAAACCATGATGCAAGATATTTTGATGAATAGAAAGTTCAATAAAACCTCATTTATTTGAAATGGAAAACTTTTGTAACATTATATATGGCTTTACTGTCACTTGTGATCAATATAATGCATCCTTGCTGATTAAAAAAAAACATTTGAATGGCAGTGTAAGAGTTATATCATCTGCCTGTAGAGATGTACTGCAGTTGGTGTTTTACTCCAGCAGAGGGTAGATGCAGCTCTACAACTAACAGGCAGTATGAAGTTAGCCAGTGCTGTCAGAACCATCTCTGAACCTGAATGTACAAAAGATGAATTGTAGTTGATGAACTGTGAAGGTGTTTCATAATGGAAGGGAAATGTTTATATTGTTAAACAGGAGCTGAAAGAGAACGGCGAGCTGGCATCTGTGTTGAAAGGAGAAAACTAAACTACTCCAGCACTGAAGAACATGTGGATCACATTGCCGAGTTGCCTGTAACCTGCACACTTAACCTCAGGAATGGAGTACTCGGATTAGACTTATCCCATCCAATTTAGCGTTTTTTTTAGAAAATGACTACATTTCAAAAACATTGTTGATCCTCTGCTGTAAATCCAATAAAACCAATTCTGTGATCTGTTTTTGTTGTACTGACATATTTTAGATCTTGTTTATACCTGGTACTTACATCCATCTTTGGTGACCTGATTACAAGTGGTCAACCGAGATTTAAAATGTACACTGGGTATTGACACATGTCTTAAATATGGCTGCTGTGACCACACATTTTTGCCCAATCAAATACTTTTAGAATGAGAATGTCCATCCCATTGCAACCAATTTCGATAAAAGTGGCATTGGGCAAAATCCAAGACTGATGCATGTATATGTATGGGCATTTTCTTATTAAATTGCAAGTAATTTATTGTGTTTATGCAATGACAGGTTAGTTGGGTAGGTGATCCTTTACTGTTTTCTGGGATGCATCAGTATGCATTTACCTTTATATTTAAAAATGACCTTATATTTCAATGTGGTTTGAGTCAACATTTTTTTTAACCTAAATTTAGCGCCGTCCACTTGTGATCAGGTATCCCGGATCAGATGTTTCATGTAAACTTGGTCTTAATGTAAATCCTGTTTTTCTTTAATGTCTCTGTCAGTCAGAGCCAATGATTTGGCATGTTAAACCGTCCTGTGTGAATCTGTGCCCTTATTAAAGAGCTCCTCCAACTACCTTTAATTGCAGGTTGTTAGATTAGGCCAATTTTTGCCGCCTTTATTTGAGTTTTTATCCTGGATATGTGACCCCTTTAATGAGTGCGGGAATGATGGATGGTACCATTCACGATCAAGTCCACTCGCTTTAATTAATGTGATCCTTGAGCTTTTCAGTCGGAGTGACTCTGCCAAGCTCTTGGGGACAGGAAGAACTCTCTTATTGTGATTAAAGATCCATAAATATTAATCAGCAGTTGTTGGTTGGGGGGAAATCGACCCACACCTCGTCTGGCTTTGAGCCGAGAGTGTAGAGTGGCCATTATGTTCCTCTCACACACACACCTGTGGTTCTGGGTAATTGCAGCACTCCCATAATCTCCCCACAATAGCACACTCAAATATGCCTTGATGCATGAATTGAAACGTGGCAACCACTGTTCATAGGCATGTGAAACAGTTTCATCACACTTCCTTAAAGAGGGGGAACACATTGTGAAGGTTCACTTTGGCATAGTATCAGGATTAATAACCGTAGTAGATATCCAGTGGTGTTAAACATAGTAAATCGATTTAAGGTTTTAATTGTTTAAAATGAAGTCAGACACTTAATATCGTGGAATAAATTAAACAAACTCCTGTGCATAGTGTATATCTTCAGTGGTACTGGTAAATAAAAAAAAATATTTTATTTCTTTTGTGCACTCTGCACTGTGAGTTATGCATATGCAGTTATTTTTTTAAACCTTAATTTTCAGAGTATACAATGTATATTATATTATATAAGCCAGTTAAAAATGCCTTCAAGGAACCTTCTGAGAAAGCTGCACTGTTGCTTTTTTGTATTTGCCATGTCTGAGTATAAAAGGTAATATTTTAAAGAGCCCAATGTTGAAACATGCAATAAAGACTTTTGTGCACAAATCTACATTTCTAATGTATCTGCCAGGGTGGTCTAAATAAATTATGACTATGGTGCATGTCATTAGTAGTGTAAGTATAAAATACTTATATTAGCTGTTACATAAAATAAGCTTAGCATTACACTGAGAGTGTGGTTATTAATCTGGTGACCTACTTAGCATGTGTTCTGCAAAGTGCAATCTCTTGCACTAATGACTTTCAAAATATCACAATATATATATTCTCACACATTTTAGGTAGCCACAAAAAACATGCTTTGTGGTGCAGGCCTTATGGTGTGTGTAACGGCTGCGAATGGATGAGACAGGTGATTGTATTTAATGACTTATTGGCAAATTCAGTCATCAAATATCCAGCCAAGTGTTCACAGGTGAACAGTATTTTATGTAATTAGACATGTCAGCTGATTGGATAAACAGGCTTATAAAAGACAAATGCCCGGGTCAGTGTATACACAGATTTGTAGTTGTTCTTGAAGCAGTTCTGGTTTGGTGTAATAGAGTCTCTTTTCAACAAAGCAGTTTTGTTAATGTTTTTTCTGTTATGGGTTGGAAAAGGTTAGTACATTTTAAATCCTATCGCTGTGTTATCAGTTATATGTGTTATGCAGAGTTTTTATCATAATTTTCTCTCTCTCTCTAGGGTCCACCACTTGGTTATCATCTTGATTTTCTTGAAACATGCTGTTGGTCATGAAGGTGAGCATGGTAGTGTGTGGGTTTATTTTATTTTTATTTTTATTTAAAAGGGCCCTGCACTCTATTCATTGTGCTTATGTTCTCTAGGTTCGTTTTCTCAGAATGCTCACCTTCAAGAGAATTGGCGTGTCCACAAACGCTCTTCCCCTAGGGTAATCCAGTCTTCTGTGTTGGAGGCTCCAGTGACTGGAAGCAGTCCTGTTGAAGAAGTGGCCCCTAATATGGTTATTGGGAAAAGCCTGAATGCCAGCAGGTCTAGGTTTTCCCTTTCACGTCAGTATGTAAAAGGAGGCTTTTCCAGCAGCTATGAACCTATGTCTCGTAAACAAAGTGCACCAAGTGTCTCGGATAGCATTTCTTCAGTGCTTAAACTCCAGGGTTCCTCCAGTCCAAATACCCAGAATGAAGTCAGCCAGTCTGCTGATAGACAAGGCTCCTACAGCTGGTCTTCTCTCTTTTCTCTGGATGGCTCTGGACCGCAAGGAGTTTCTGCTCAACTTGCTTCCACACCTGTACGCGGTGGTAGTTCCAGTGGCTTGTCCATCCTGTCTCCAAGCTCCTCTAGTCAGTCTACCCCTGACTCTTTGTCAAAGCTTAGTTTCTCACCTTTTGATGTTTCTGGCCTGCCCGCCAGTAATCAAAGTCCCTCAAACATGTTTACAGCAAGCTCTCAGAGCAGCTCTGGCCTTCAGTTGGGAGGAACCTCTAGTCTGCTTTCTAAACCGAGTAGCTCTTCCTCAAGATCCTCAGGAAGTTCCCGCCGTGTTTTTACTGTTACTTATCAGGGCAGCGCTGGGCCACAACTGGCAGGAGGTTCCAGCCAGCTTGTTTCTACAAGTGGTTTGCTCACCCAGCCTCCAAGTGCTGAAAGCCAGAATACCTCTGGATCCTCCTATGTCAAGCTTGCTGCTTCACCCCTAGGTTTTAGTCAGGTTACCAGTGGTCCAAGCTCTTCCAGGCAGTATACATTAAGCTCCCAGAGCAGGGTTGGTACTGAGCTGGCAGCTTCCCATCAATATGTACCAGGACCGGGAAGTAGTTATGGTTTGTCTGTCCAGCCTCAAGGCACCGCTAGCCAGTATGCTTCAGCTTTTTCCTTGGGTGCAAAACTTCCCATGTCCAGCCAGTACTATCAAGCAACTCGGAGTGGTTCTCTCTCTCCAAGCCAGTCATCTCTGGGGTGGCAGCCTTCAGTCACTAGGACCCAGGGTTTTCAAGCCTCTAGTACAGCAGTGTCACAAGGATCTGGTACATCACAGAGCAGCTCTTGGTTTCCCAGTAGGCTCTCTTCACTGTCCTCTGCAGGAGGTTACATCAGCTCTTCTGTGCAATCTCAAGGTACCTCTAGCCAGAATGCCCCGGTTCCTTTGGGTGCAAATGTGCCTGTGTACAGTCAAGCTGCTCCAAGTGGATCCTCGTTGTTTATGAGCCAGCCATCTCAGTTGCATCCTCCTGCCTCTAGATCACAAAGTTTCCAGACCTCTGGTACAGTTGCATTACAGAGTGGCTCTCTGTCTCAAAGCATTAAGACTCCCAGTAGGTTCTCTATCTCGGCAGTAAGCCCTGGCCAACTTGCCTCCACACAAGGAAGTGGCAGATATGATGGCTTGTTTGGCCTGTCTCAAAGTGCCTCAACTCGGTATAGCCCTGGGTCCCCTGTATATGCCAAACGTGGTTCCTCCCTGCTGGACGTTTCTAGCCAATCTTCCAGTGGTCCGGGCTCCTACAGAAAGTACACCTCAAGTTCCCAGAGCAGGGCTGGCACTCAGCTGGCAGGCTCTAGTCCTTATGTGCCTGTACAGACAGGAAGCACCTCTACTGATGACTCAAATCTGCGGCTGCAAGGTACCTCTAGCCAGTATACCCCTTTGAATGCAAAAGTGTATAGTCAGGCTGCTGCAAGTGGACCCTTGTCTCCGAGCCAACCATCTCAATGGCAGACTTCCTCTAAATGGTTGCAAGGTTTTCAGACCTCTGGTACAGTTGCATTACAGAGTGGCTCTCCATCTCAAGGCTCCAAGGCTCCCAGTAAGTTCTCTACCCTTACCTCTGCAGCAAGTCCTGGCCAATTTGTCTCCACACAAGAAGGAAATGGCAGATATAGTGGTTTGTCCAGCCTGTCTCCAAGTACCTCAAGTCTGTATAGCCCTGGGTCCCCTGTATATGCCAAACGTGGTTCCTCCGTGCTGGATGTTTCTAGCCAATCTTCCAGTGGTCCGATCTCCTACAGAAAGTACACCTCAAGTTCCCAGAGCAGGGCTGGCACTCAGCTGGCAGGCTCTAGTCCTTATGTGCCTGTACAGACAGGAAGCACCTCTACTGATGACTCAAATCTGCGGCTGCAAGGTACCTCTAGCCAGTATACCCCTTTGAATGCAAAAGTGTATAGTCAGGCTGCTGCAAGTGGACCCTTGTCTCCGAGCCAACCATCTCAATGGCAGACTTCCTCTAAATGGTTGCAAGGTTTTCAGACCTCTGGTACAGTTGCATTACAGAGTGGCTCTCCATCTCAAGGCTCCAAGGCTCCCAGTAAGTTCTCTACCCTTACCTCTGCAGCAAGTCCTGGCCAATTTGTCTCCACTCAAGAAGGAAGTGGCAGATATAGTGGCTTGTCCAGCCTGTCTCAAAGTACCTCAAGTCAGTATAGCTCTGGGTCCCCTGCATATGCTAAGCGTGGTTCCTCCCTAGATTTTTCTAGCCAATCTATAAGTGATCCAAGCTCTTCTGGCCTGTATGCATCAAGCTCCCAGAGTATGGCTGGAACTCAGCTGGCAGGTTCTAGTAGTTATGTGCCTGCTCAGACCGGAACCACCTTCACTGGAGCATCTTTCCAGGTTCAAGGTACCTCTAACCAGTATGCCCCTTCTGTGTCCAGTCAATACACTCGGGCTTCTCCAAGTGAATCATCGGTTGGCTCGGAGGCATATCGAAAACGGCAGCCTTCAGCCTCAACTTTGAGCCAATGGTTTCAGGCCTCTGGCACAGCTGTACCCCAGAGCAGCTCTTTCCCTCAAAGCTCTCAGACTTCCAGTGGATCTTCCTTCCTGCCAGCCCTGAGCCCTTCTGTGGCCCAGAGTTCTGTCTCTAGTTCTCGGAGGACATTAAGCTTCTTTGGTACAGGACTCGGACCCTCTAAGCTCTCAGCTCAGGCTGCTTCTGGCTCCACAATCAGCCAAATATCTCCTGGTCTGTCTGCTTCAGTTAATCAACCCCCAAACTCCATGACTTCATCTCTAGGCTCAAGTGTCCAAGGAGCTTTACAAGGTATATTCTCTGGTCAGTCCAGTGACTCAACATCACTTATCTCAAGTAGCTATGGTTCCACCTATGACCAAAAAGCTACTGGCTTTTTCAGACCTTCCCAGAGCTCCTCTGCTACAGGACGATACTCATCTGTCAAGGGCTAAGGGACTGCCATGTGCTCTGGTTCCGTAGACAAATGTCAGCGCTATATGGTAGAAGTATGTGCTTTTATAGTGTAATTTTGCAGCAATAAATTGCGTTTAATGGAAATGTGGTGTTGAGTGCTTACTCTTTAAATACCAAGCTTGCTGTTGTCGGTGGTGTTGCTTTAAATCAGACTACAATCCTCAGCTACACGTCTTGTTCCCTGGTTATTTACTCCATATACCATTTAAAATATAATGACTGGTTTTGTAGTGTACCACTAATGGTTGCTCAACCTTCTGGATAACCGGTGTAATAAGTGGTCTACACCTCACTGTGGTTATACCTGCACGCTTAAGAAAAATGGTTCTGAACCGTACCAGAAAAGGGTTCTTCGGCTTGTAAATATAGCAGAAACCCTTTTTAATGCTAAATAGAACCTTTTTATAGGGTTCCATATAGAATAGTGCTTTAAAAATGCCTTAGGACCTTAATGGTGTTAAGTAACTTTTTTTTTTTTTTTTTTTTTTTTTTTTTTTTTTCTCCCCCTCTTTCTCTCTCTCTGCCTGGTCTTAATATCTTGATGTGTCTAATAGGGTTTTACAAAAACAATGTGTCAATTAGTTTTTTTTTGTTTTTTTTTTAATTATGTGAAATTGTAGCAAAAGTGACAGTGTTCTAACGGTTATTAGCAGGATACATTAATGAATGACAATGTACATTGAACAGAAGTAATGCTTTAAGTAAAACAAAATGGTTTATTGAAGACCAAGCTCCAGTGAAATATTTTCACAATCCTCTGATACCTGTGAGTCCATCATTGTGTGGTTGAATGGCAGTTTCTCTCTGCAGATGATTAGGTTGTAGGATGTGACTGCATCTAAAATGCACAATTAAGTTTAGATATACGGTTTGTCTCCTTTTGTTTGTGAAAATTGTTTATAAAGGCCTGAAGTAGTATGTGAGCACTTCACAATGTTAAAAGGAAAAAGTAATAAATTCAAGGGATAGCTGGGTATGTTTATGCATAAACCCTAGTAATATCTAACAATAGACCATATATTCAATATCTTTGTTACTTAGTGAAGAAGAGAGGAGTATCCTTACCTGAATACACACACCTATATGTATATACATTATTTTTTTATTTACCATGCTGTCATACTTAAAGTATTTTATAGGAATGAACAGCGACACAATACAGTTCTGAAAGTGCTGTGATTGTGTTATCACTTTGCTTAGAAGGTTGTGACAGACCCAAATCATCACTGCTGCATAGTTGCATTTTTCCAGTTGCCAAATATGTTAATGTAGTTAATGTAGTAATTACTTCCGATTCTGGCGCTATGGCATTTCTGCGTGGTGTCGGAGAATATTAGTGTGTCTCTAGTAAGATCAGTCACAAACATAATCCCCGCACGAGCATCTTATTCACTCACTGTCATGCATTGTGCAACACATTTATTCTCCCTCTTCATGTTTCGTCCATTTTCTCCACTCTAAAGAAACTCTTAAGCTTCTCAAAAGTCCTTGTCCGTACTCCTAACAATTTTGGACCAAAATTTAAAGTCTCCCTGAAATCAAAATTAAAGTTTTTTTGGGTGTTAGTATCAATATCTTAGTGTTAAGGTTATCTAGAAGGCAGTGTGCTCCAAAACAGTGACAAAATTCGCATTTAGAAGATATAAGCATTCAAAGCTTGCAGTTCGTCACTTCCGCCAAAACGGCTCAACGATTTTTTTGACGTCACATCGTACTTCAGCTTCTCATCAAACTTTCTGTCCAATCAAATGCTCTCTAGAATCCGAAGCGCCCACCCCCTACACTATAAAATAGATGCTGAAGCCGCGGCTGAAATCAGTCACTTGTCCACAGAATTAGTATTTTCTGTACAGTGAATGGCACGTAGTGCACTATATAGGGGACAATGAACGATTCAAACAGTGTAAATATGCTTTCCACTGAGGAAAAAAGGAATTCTGGTTTCGCGCTGTGTCACGCTAACCACCGCACCGCACACACACTCTGCTCCGGTCCAGAGACACGATAGCACGGAGCGGATCACATGCGCGAGTCGGCGCAGACCACAAAATGTATCAGAGCTATTTGAATTCTACACAGAATGCTATATTTTATAGCAATATAGATGAGATTGTGGCTGGCATACCCTGTCAAATTAGACTTTACGGAGCTCAACGGCTCTAGCCCAAACTGTGATATAAACGAACGCTATTGGCTATTTTAAAAAGACGCGGAGCTTCTTGATATGTCCCGCCCTGTCTTCCTGTTTCCGTTAAAATGACGTCAACACAGAGTAACTCTGCGTGTTCCTAAGCATTTCAGGGGACCTTTAAGACCTCTTTTAAGCAGTGTTGCCAATTTAGCTACTTTGTAGCTAGATTTAGCGACTTCCCCGCCCCTTTTGAGACTTTTTTCAAAAGTTTAGGGACAAATATAGCAACTGCTTGGACAAACCTTATCCAAGTTCTCATCTTGCCCACTGATCTACGTTCATCTTTATATAGATCAGTGAATTTGCCATTGTGATGTCATCTAGTGACATTTAGCTACCAGTTTTAGCTACTTTCAATTGAAAGCAGTTGGCAACACTGCTTTTAAGGGTTAAGATGCTTTCTGAATTACTTTTTTTTTTTTTTACTGGGATCTTTTCTTTACTTTTAAGAGGAAACACCCACAGTTCTAAGAATTTTCTTAGAATTTTTTTACTAGGAGCATCTCTTAGCACTAAGACTTTTCATGAATACGGGCCCAGTTGTTGTTGGCCAGAATAAGCTGCAGCTGGGACGATTTATGCCACGTCTTTTGCTTTTTCCTTTCTCTCTCCAACCTTGCATAGCTGTGTCTTTGGGACCACCTGCATAAATATCACTGTTCAAACACTTAACAGCAGAAATAACGGGCAGAAGAGATCAATACTTCCATTTTTTCTTATTAAAGAAGGCACTAAAATGCTTTTTTTTTTCTCCTCGCCGGAGATGCTTGGTCCCCTTTCATTATCTCAAATAACAGCAACAAATTCCACTCAAGGTGTACCATCTAATTTTGAGTGGATTACCTTGAAGCAATACAATTCAGCATTTAGCTCCATGACCGTGGAGAGACTAGCAGCCCCTGCTGACAGAGCAGAGTCGGGTGACTAGAATGCGGTCAGGTGATTGACTTATAGATATGGATACATGTAGTGAAGCATGTAATGAGCTCCACAAACACAGTGACTTTGATCTTTAGAGGATGTAAAGACATGACTAATGTTGGACACATGGCTATAATGATACCTGACTCCCTGAAGTTCCTTTCATGTGTTAGAGACAGCACTGAGGCGAGAAGAAAAGACTCTAAGAGTTTTGTTCCTCAATTTGTAGCATCATTTGAGATGAGAAACAGCCTTAGAGGTCTAGATGGCAGTGTGAATGTGTATGCATGTGAGCATACTGTGAATTACTGATTGTGTGTGTGTGGTTTATTATCTGGAAATTGGGACAGAACCCGACATCATTTCTCAAAATGATGCTAATCTGCTCTGGAAATAATGGTTTTGATTAATGTCAATGTTCAGAGAGCAAGACATATTACCTGTAATTTCCATGATAAAAGAGATTGCTTGGTTTTGGTGGAATATGATTACATGCAAAAGTCCAAAAACAGCTATTAAAATGCAAATTGCTGAATGATGTTTACAATATAAAAATCACCTATAACATACCAAGCCTTTATGGAGTATAGTAACAGCCGATATATTCAGCATCCTTGTTTCCATAAGTAGTTTCCCCATTTATTTTCTTCACAGAGAAAAAAAAATATAAAAAAATCCAACCCAACAAGCTCTGAAATTAATCACAACTTTTTTTCTAGTTTGCATGTAATATTCTGCTTCAAATCAAGGGTAATAAAATGTAAATAAATAACTTAAACAAATAACAACAGTACAATATATATATATTTTTTACTTGTTAATTATGAATATACACCATATATTTACATTTACATTTACATTTACATTTAGTCATTTAGCAGACGCTTTTATCCAAAGCGACTTACAATTGGGGGATACATAAAGCGATTATTCTTAAAGAGGCAAACAGACACAGGAAGTGGTTGTAATACCAAGTTCTTAGACATTGTTCAATATTACGCAGGACACTCACGTGCAGCCGTCTGTACCGTTATATATTTACACAAATATATAATGAGGCTTGATTATGCAATCATTTGCTTTATGGAACAAATATTTCATTATTATGACATCTAAACTATGCATACTGGGCAACTAATTTGATGCTAGTTTCACTAGTCACTTTCTTGTCAGAATAAAAATAAACTCCAAAACTTGAATATTAATGTGTTTTTATATATATATATAAGTAGCTGTGTATTTAGTGCTGCAGCAACCCTGCCATTTTTGCAAAATAAACCTCTTCAGGATGATACAAGACCTGGTGACCCTGTCAGTGTGTATTTTGTGATAATGACAGTGATTGTACATTATCCCCTACTTAATATGCACTGTCAGAACTCTTGTTTTAAGCTGATAATCAAGGCTTTATTTATCACCCTTCTGCTTTCAACTCCAGATTTTTTTTTTTTTGTAATTTGTTTCATCAGTAGCCCTCAAAACACAGAATAACCTCAATGGAGACTCTCTTCTTTACATTTCAATCATCTCCCTTCTTTTAGTTTAGTCTTTGGGGAATGCTAGAATTGCTTTTCAGATGAGAGAGGGATTTTTTTCTAGTGTTAAGCAACTGTTTAGCAGGAATCAAATTGGAAGAGGAGAAACCCACTGGAGATAAAGAGTAAATAAAAACAGAGGTTTGTTTTCTCTATGTCCTCTGGTAAAATGAATTATACACTCTTGTTCCAATTTTTTCTTACCACTATATGGTGCCAGAGACCGCGCTGCAAATCATCTGTAGTACCACAGCTGACCTGAAGAGAGCAGTAGAGACACTGCTGAAATTTGCCATGGACTCTTCACTGTATGTGAGCCATCACTGGTTTTGCTTCATCATCATCATCATCATCATCACCACCGAGTTTGTAAACAGTAGGTTACCAGGAATGTTGATTACCACAGGTGAGGATGTCATGCTATCCTAGATATTGTAGTCTGTAGTGTCTGCTTTATCTTCTTAAGTTTTGTTCATGGTTTTCAAGCATGTAATACAAGCTGTCCATATCCAGTTTACCAAGTGAAAGAGTGAAATTGGGACCAAAGCATTGTTTAAGTTGTATATCTGATATGCATAGGAATATTTAACCTATTAACGCGTTTATTTACAGATGTCTCTATACAGAGTCCAACATCATATGTAATGATCCACCACCAAAAAAAAAAACAAAACGTCTCCAACAAATAGACACTTGAATATTCAAGTCTCTACAAACTTCATGTTGAATAATTTCAGTCTTTTTGACTATATTTTCCACAACTTATAAAGATCTATAAGCTAGAGACTCTGTCTCTTCTAATAAGACGTCACAATCTTCTATCATAAAAGAAAGTCCTTTGGAAGTCCTTGAAACTGTACAATGCCCACAGCCTTCAAAGCTATACTCCTTTCTTGTTTTAATGCAAATAAATCCACATCCTTGATTTTTACTCTACAAAAATCTCTCAGACAAAATCATTGAGTTAAAAGCAAACCAATGTACCTTGCTTTCAAGAGTAACCCCTCTTCATTATGTATAAGATGTTCTAGGTGCACTGTGCACTTTGTCAATGGGATCTTGACTAATGTAAAAGTGTACTCTGAATAACCTACACAGCATAAGAAATTTTGTGGAACAAATGTTCTTATTGCTTGGTATTAAAGGGGTCATATGATGCAATTTCAATTTTTCCTTTCTCTTTGAAGTGTTACAAGCTCTTGGTGCATAAA
>NW_015548192.1:538668-541874 GCF_001515605.1 Sinocyclocheilus anshuiensis
TAATTATGTCCCCACTGGATGCAACAAATGCCTCGTTTATAATGGGTTTTCATGTTTTTGAATCGTCTCTCCGGCCGGACAGGGCATCACAATATGGTAAGGGGTGTAACATTTTCATCACACGCTTGAGGTATTCGGCCAATCACAATCCACTGGATAGCTGACCAATCAGAGCACACCTCGCTTTTCAGACCGATGAGCTTTGTAAAAATCGACGCGTTTCAGAAAGGCGGGGCATAGAGGAGAAACAATAATGTACAGTATGTCGAAAATAATGTGTTTTTTTAACTTTAAACCGCATAAACACATTTCATTACACCAAATACACAAAATAATGTTCTTTTTAGCAACATCATATGACCCCTTTAAATCTGAATAAGCGCTTTAGCATTAAATTAAAAACAGTTTGACAATAACACACTTCAGTCTTAATAACTGCATAAATGTTTGGGGATGTAATAAACATGTCAGAAATATATGGAAATTATTATGTTTGCTACAGAATAGTGGCATGTGGGAGTTGTTAGGCACAAAATGCAGTAAGTAGATTTCAGGAGATTGGAGGTTGTATAGCAGTAGAAATAAGACATAAAGTGAGACCTACTATAAATAAAAACAGAACATTATTATACAACATCTTGCCTCTCCTGTGCTTAAAAGTGGCGTCTAATAAGCTGGTGTGAAACTCATATATTTGAATCGTACTGTTAATGTGAAGAGTGTGAAGCGGAGCCTTGTACGCAAGACTTTCCCTGCCTGAGGTGTGTTTGTTTCTCAGTGTGTTCATTTCTCTGTTTGAAAATGTAAATGTTTTAATCGGTATGTAATTAACAGCAGGGTATAGTACTAAAAGAAAAAAAAATCTTGACAATTCACAATATCATCTATCTATCTGTCTGTCTGTCTGTCTGTCTGTCTATCTATCTATTTCATCTGTACGTAAGGCCTATAAACCTTCATAAATATGTTTTAAAATGTTTTTTCCAGAACACTCAAACAAGACTTTTTAATTCCAACATTCAGTGTTTGTTTTGAAAACTTTTATATCTATATTTTTATATTTTTAATAGATTTCAGGTTTCCAGAAAAGTATTACGCAGCACAACTGTTTCCAGTATTGTTAGTAATAAGAAATATTTCTTGAGCAATAAATCAGCATATTATATTGTTTTCTGAAGGATCATGTGACACTGAAGACTGGAGTAATTATGCTGAAAATTCACCTTTGAAATCACAGGAATAAGTTGCATTTTAAAATATATTCAGATAGAAAAAAATTATTTTTGTAATACTATTTTACAATATTTCTGTTTTAACTATATATTTATCAAATAAGTGTTGGTGAGCATAAAAGCTAAAAAAAAAAAAAAAGATCTTACCACAAAATTTTTTCTGCTTTTATGATGCAATTTTGGACCTGGAAATAAAAACAAATGTGTATAGAAAAAAGCAGCATGAATATCTTTCAAAACATTTCCTTTTTGTGTTCCGCGGAAAAAAAGAAATGCATGGATTTGGGACTACATGAAACGGTGAGTAAATAATGACAGAATTGTAATTTTTGCCCGATCGATGCCCCAATGCATTTTTATCCAGCAATTTATTCTGGGGATGATATGTGCTGTTTAATGCATTTTCGCTTCTGTATGGGTTGCATTTTTAGAGCATTTCCTGAGAGCTTTACCTCGTATTGTTTTTCCAGTGCACACCGTGTTCACGAGGTTCCACGCTGGCGATACAGCAGCATGTCATTGAATAGAAAATAACCATAGATCGTGCTCTTCCATTCCCAGTGGGAATTCACCACACATCTTTGGTGTGCAGACACCTACTGAGAATTCAAAGCTTTCCAGAGGAGAGTCGGAGTCCACCTCCTACCCTCGGATTTCTGTTCGCCTTGTATGGCACATGAGGGGCCGGCTGATGGAGAGCACAACAATGTCAACATGAGAGCTGGGGAAAGAATGTTTAGCCAAAAACAAATCAATTAACGTTCTGCTCCCATGCACTTCCTGTAGAAGCTCTTTGAAACGTCTTCTCCTTGAACTAATGTGTCTCCCAGCGGGTAAGAGGAGTGGACGGCAGGGTTTCGGGTGCAACGGACCATGGAGATGCAAAAGGGCTTCAAAGAACCGTTTCTCAGAATGCAGGGTTGAGATCTTAGGAATGCTGGAAAGGAGGCATGCAGGTGTGCGGTGGAAAATACTATCAATATCATTGAGTCTTTTCTGTCCAAACAGTGTTTCTTGTGCGAGACAGAAGATGGAAGTCCTAGATGTGTCAGGGATTGAAGGTGTTGATTAACAGAACTCAATAATTGTGGCTTTATTAGCAGCCACCTTTTAAAGAGCAATGTTAAAGCTTCTTGAATGATCATACTTAGGTGAATTCATTAAACAATTGTGCCGCTTTAACACGTCGTATTTCAGTGCAAGAAAATTACAAGCTTTTTTACCACCAATTACTCATGTCATAATTCCTTAAAGTAATCGTTTAAAGGTGTTAAAAATGTATTCACCCTCTGACCATCCAATATGTAGATAAGTTTGTTTCTTCATCAGAACAGATTTGGAGAAATTGAACATTACATCACTTGCCAATCCACTGCAGTGAATGGGTGCCGTCAGCAGTCCAAACAGCTGATAAAAACATCACAATAATCCACTCCACTCCAGGCCATCAACTAACATCTTATGAAGTGAAAAGCTGTGTGTTTGTAAGAAACAAATCTAACATTAAGGCATATTAACTTTAAACCATAATTTTTGGTTAACATTCCAGTCCATAATAATGCTTCCTTCAGTGAAAAAGTTAATCCCCTGTTGTCCTCTCACATTAAAATCCACCAGCATATTTGTTTAGAACTGTTTTTGCTTGCACACGGTGCTTAATCTGTGCATATTTCTCTCCTGATTCAGAGGAGATGACTTTTTCACTGGAAAACTGCAGTCCTTTTCAGTTTTCCACAAAACTATGTATAGAAATCTCATTTTTTTTGCCTGGAAGCAACTGTTTTAAATTAAAAACGTATTAATGATGGATTATTGTTTTGTTTTTATCAGCTGTTCAAACTCTCATTCTGATGGCACCCATTCACTGTAGAGGATCCATTGGCGAGCAAGTGACGTAATGCTAAATTTCTCCAAGTCTGTTCTGATGAAGAAACAAACTCAGCTATGTTTTGGAAAACATGAGTGTGAGTAAAT
>NW_015548192.1:541995-560629 GCF_001515605.1 Sinocyclocheilus anshuiensis
GGTTTACCCATAAATAAGAAAAAAAAAAATTCTGTCACCATTTACTTACCCTCATGTCATTCCAAACTTGTATGCCTTTCTTTCTTTTGCAAAACAGAAAAGAGGTTTTGCATTTTTTTTATTTTTAAATATCTGCTTTCATGTTCTGCAGATTTGGGGCTAAGTAAAAAATGATTAAAAAAAATATATATTTTTTTTTCAAGTGAACTGTGCCTTTAAGTGAATCAGGTGTTGAAACTACACAGACAGTGCATACAAATTAATATCATTAGGCATGATTAATTCTAAGTGAATTTCCCAGTCAAAGTAATCATGACAGGACCTGCAGGACCTACTGTAAAGATGTTTAATTATGGTGCTGTCAGTCTGCTTCTCTCAGGACTGACTACAGATCTGCATTCAAATTAGCCAAGTGTTCCAAGCAAGTGAAATACTAGCAAATTCTTGAGATGGCATGGCGAGCTGCAGAGCTCTGGTTCTTTTACCATTTCATGTTATTCTTCTTTACAACAGTGAAACCCTGAGAACTTTCTCCAGGCTTTTTTTTTGTTTTATCTTCATTTGAAGGTTCAGTGGAAGTGCAGCAGCTGCTAAATCCAAGAGCGAGAATCAGCTTGAATCATATTTGCAGTGTTTGAAAGGAGCAGAAAGCCATTGTTGGCAGCTCATTGTTACATTATTAAATATGAAAAGTGAATAAGAATTTGGATTTTTAAAGAAAAGGAATTGAAAAAAAAAAAAAAATAAATAAAAACCCAGACATAACCATTTTCATGCACAATGCAATCTAATCACGAGCGGTCCTATTGGCTCCGTGTGTATAGTTTTTCCAGTGGCCTCTGAAAATGTTTGCTTTATTTTGTTCCAGCCTTCGGCCTTCTTAGATTTGTATTCATAAATCATTATTAGGATGTAATTACTATGTATTCTGCAAGTCGAAGCAACTGTGGCATCTTTGAGAGCCCCTGCTGCTTGCTCTTTCTGGTGCTCGCATGATTTGAGGGACTTGTTATCAATTTGGTTATTTTACAGCGAGAGATTTCAGGATAATAATAATTGGACACTCACTAGCTCTGTTCTAGAACCAAGCTAGCAGCCTACTTGGTACATAGGAAGCATCCTAACAAAATGAGAGACTGGTTTAGAATATATATATATATATATATATATATATATAATGTTTCTGAAAGAAGTCTCTTATGCTCACCAAGGCTAAATTTATTTGATAAAAATACAGTAAAAACAGTCTCTTATGCTCAACAAGGCTAAATTTATTTGATAAAAATACAGTAAAAACAGTAATATTGTGAAATGTACTATATATATATATATATTTAAATGGTTTCCTATTTTAAAATGTCATTTACTCCTGTGATGTAAAGTTGAATTTCAATCATTCTAATATGCTGATTTTCTGCTCAAGAAACATTTGTATTATTATCAGTGATGACAACATTTGTGCTGCTTAATATGTTTGTGGAAATTGTGATACTTTTTTTTCAGGGCTCTTTGATGAATAGAATGTTCAAAAGCGGCTTTTCTTTTTATTTGAAACATAAATTTTTTGTAACATTATACATTTCTGTACTGTGACTTTGATCAATTAAATGCTGAATAAAAGTAGTAATTTCTTTCAAAAATAATACTGAACCCAGGTTTTTGAGTGGTAGAGTACAATTAAAACATGTTTAAATGGGCAAAATATTGTTATTTTTTATTTCACTGTATTTATTGATCATTTTTTGCACGTGTAGGAATTATTCAAAAAGTGGTGAGACACTTTATAAATCCTGACAGCCTCTCATCACACACTTAGGTGCTATCTAAAAAAAACTTAAAAAATAAACTTTACTGAAACTTTTTTTATATATATATAATTAGGCCTAAAACCTGTTGCAACATGACATTTACGTTTACATTTAGACATTTTGCCGACGCTTTTATCCAAAGCGACTTACAGGATGGAAGTCCAGCCAGAAGAGCATTGCAGTAGTCCAGCCTAGAGATGACAAGGGCCTGGACAAGAAGTTGTGCAGCATGCTCCGGTAGAAAGGGCCTGATCTGTCTGATGTTGTGCAATGCAAACCTGCAAGGTCGGGCAGTCTTTGCAATGTGGTCTTTGAAGGTCAGCTGGTCATCGAAGATTACACCAAGATTTCTGACCGAAGTCGATGGGGTAATTGTAAAAGAACCTAGCTGGATGGTGAAATCATGCTGTAGAGTTGGAGTGGCAGGGAAGACAAGAAGCTCAGTCTTTGCCAGGTTGAGCTGTAGGTGATGTTCTTTCATCCATGCCGAGATGTCCGCCAGGCAGTCTGAGATCCGTGCAGCTACCGTTGGATCATCTGGTTGAAATAAAACATAGAGCTGTGTGTAGCAGCAGATAGATCCAGCAGAATAAGAACTGATGAATATAAAGATGCATGTTTTTGTCAAAGATGTCTGTTATGTTTGTCTTCTCGCCACAGGAAGTTTACTATTCTGTCAGCAGCTCAGCACACAAGCTGTGCCATGCACGAATTTGGTCATGAATATTGATTACATTGTGTGACGTTTCCTTGATTTGCTGAACAGCAGATGTTGTTAGGTGAGTACTAGTTATGGGATTATCATGCTTGTTTTATGAAGTCAGCTACAAATTTCCCACTGCATGTGACCAAGCAAATGTATACTGACTTATAGTAGGCTAATATATTGATTATTTTCCAAAAAGTGTTTTGGGAAAGAATTGTATTATTTCTAAAAATGCTTTCTCCGTGATGGATGCATGCAGTGCTGCCTTAGAATTTAGACAAAATTAGGTATTTTTTCATGTCAGGAGTGCCTGTAATGGCTCACAATGCTGTGTAGGTCGCTATAGGTTTTGGAAAAGAGCTACTGTATTCAATAGCTGATGTGAATATGGGACACGTTTTATTTGTATCCTATTGGTCTCCACTGCAGTGAAAGGCACATGACATCACAGATCCCATTGAGTTTGCAGGCTCAGTGAAGTAATGGTTTCATTTATGACTCAAAGCCGTCTTACAATAAGATTCTAAAACTGGTTTCGCTTATAAGAAACGAGGGCAATGCTGCTGTACAGAGATAAGACATAACCATACATTTTCCCTTTGACATGGGAATACAGGAGCACAATGCTTTCTTGGACTCTAGTGACAGTAGCTGATTGACTCCTATACATTCTAGACCGAAGACTAGACGAGTTTGTCCCTTGTCTTGCACTGTTACAAAGCCATTAAATCTCTCAGGTCATTCCAATTAAATGTGTCAGAATGAAAATGCAAAATGGCGTCAAATTAATTTGAAATACCTTTGGACTCTTTTGCATTTCATATATCCTAAATAGAGACAATTACATGATATTCTGCCTTTTTTCTTCTTTTTTTCACATTTTTTTCCACAATTATGCAGAATTCATTTATTTTCCTTTATTGATACTGTTGTCTGTTGCCTCCTTGGTAATCAAGTAAAGGTACAAAAATAAAAAGAAAGTTGATTAAAAATTTTTTATGAATTTGAATGTTTCACACAGTCAATATAGATTGTTTTGAGTTCATGGAGGTAATCATAAATTAAAAATGTAATAATTCATATTTTTATGATTTAATTAAAAAAAATGAAAGTCAGGGACAAGGGTAGAACATTTACTGTATAAAATGATCTGCAAAAAGTCTGAAAAGTATCACAAATAAAGAAAGGCATTTTAAAAGTTCCAAGATAGCTTTAATGTGACCTTTTAAAGGGGTCATATGATGCGATTTCAAGTTTTCCTTTCTCTTTGAAGTATCACAAGCTCTTAGATCTGTAAAGTTGCAAAGACTAAAGTCTCAAATCCAAAGAGATATTCTTTATAAAAGTTATAAAAGTACCACACCTACCTTAAACGGCTCATTCTAACATGCCCCCACATGTCTACGTCACTATGTGGAAATATTAGCATAATGCCGCCCAAATGTGCACGCAAAGAAAGAAGGCGTGGTTTCAGGAACAGCAGTAGTGTTGATGCAGCCATGTCAGTGAGACGCTGTGTGATTCAGTGTGAAAGCAAAAGCACTTTATTTGGCCTTCCGGAAGTAGATGCAATTAGGAATCATTGGTTAAGATTTATTTACAACAGAACAGCACAACCCAGATGTTCGAATTTGTGCAACGCATTTTATGGACGACAGTTTTTTGAACCAAAACAAGTCAGATGAAATTTGTTAGTTTTCATAAAAATCATCTCTTGGGATATAAAAGTGCTTGTAGTTTTTGAGGAATGGCTTTGCATGTCTTGAGTGGGATCAAGCCGGGTTAACTGCTGGTACAGTGAGATGAATAACAGCCTGTGATCTATTAGACTCTTTAAGTCAAAGTGCTCAGTTCCAGCTCTTAAGTCCAAAGGCCATTTGCCTTATTACATTTTTCATTATAGTTTTTAACTAAGCTTATCATCACAGTAATAGGGATTCTGCCCACATGGTTATCAATGGGGGATTTGATAATTGGAAAATTAGGATTGACGCTGTTCATTAGATTTAATCTTATTATTCCCTTATAGACATTTAAATTGATGCTGTCATATTGTCAAGAGAAGAAATCATCAGAAATGAGCTGATCTCACATGTTCACACTTACACTGATAATGAGAGGACTTGACACAAGTGTGGAAGTGTATGGAGAAAGACATTTCAGAGTTTGAAGGCAGAAATGACTACTGATTCACTGGATGGTGCTTGAATAGAAGATGTTTGATCAGGTTCTACAAGTAACAAATGTTACTAAATAAGTCATGAACTTTCACTTAGAAAATGTCCAATTAGCTTATCTTGAAGTACTAACATTATTTTTTTTATGTCCGAGCAGAACTCCATGTAGCAACACATATGTGGAATATTCCCATCATGAAGCCTGAAAA
Organism: Sinocyclocheilus anshuiensis; assembly: GCF_001515605.1. Lineage (NCBI taxonomy): Eukaryota > Metazoa > Chordata > Actinopteri > Cypriniformes > Cyprinidae > Sinocyclocheilus > Sinocyclocheilus anshuiensis. The sequence continues at coordinate 546,896 of NW_015548192.1, forward strand.
ATCAATGTATGAGGAACAGACTCACGATAGGTCAGTTCAATAATGCCACTGCGACAAACAACCATATGGCAACTCAGAACTATAGAAGGTTAAACAAGCAAATGTATTAATACTAAATGTTATCCGGAACTTATTTTTAACTTATTTGTTTGTGTTTTCCGGTCAAAGTTATTGGTACCAGATATGTTTAAAACTATGGCAGATACAAAGAGCATTGAGTGGTTAATTGGTTTATTTCTGTACCAGCAAGTCAAAATAAAAGCACATCTAATTTAAAAGTCAGGTAGGTCTAAATTTAGTTTGTGTTTTCTAGACACTTGAGGTTTTTCTCTGTTCTTTCTCTGGAGACCTGGTGACTACAAGAGAATAACAAGTGAGAAGAAAGTGTCTCTACATGATCCTAAATATATTTGTACTTTTCCACCAGATCAGCACTAATGCAGGAACTTTTGCGAAAGCCAAACGTCAACAGTTTTGTAATCTTGCCTTCTAATTGCATTTTGTCCCAAAAACTCTACATATAAATTGATAGCAGAAATGTTTTTGCAAGGAAGCAATTGGAAAAAAAGCTTAAATATTTATAAAGTTCTCCAAAACTTTATCAGAGTTTTTGAGAAGGATTAACCGGAAATTTTTAGCTTATATCTTATGTCTTAACCCCTATCGCAAATAATTCATAATATTGTCCAACGAATGATTCACCGTATTAGATTTTTCTATCAAGGGAAGAAATCACAAAAGAAACGCTGGAAACCTCTTGAACTCAAGGAAGAAAAAATCAATAGACTTATTAATTTAATTTTGCAGGTAAAGAGAGATGTGGTTTTATATTCTTGAAAAGTACATCAAAAGATTTCACCTTAAAAGGGGAAAAAACAAAACCTTAAATTATTTAGTTTGATTGACCTCATTGGAGAAAGTTCACACTGTAACTTTGTAAGTACAGAATGCTGCAATATGCAGTTCTCTGGTACACCAACACATTCCCACACAGAGGCTGCGTTTTGCATCAGACTGGTTGTATTTGATCAAACACATTACTTATTATAAAACCTAAAGTCGACATAAAATAGCTTTAGTCTATTTTAGTTCTGTATTTCTAAATGAAACTAAACGAATCAGTGATGAAAATGCATGTAGAGTGGGACATTATTTTACTCAGCAGGAGTTGATAGGATTTTGAAAAGTGCCACTATATGACAGCCAGTTGGAGGGAAGAGCTGACATGAAATGGAAAAAGTAGTTTTAGAGGTGGATAATATTATTACGTTTTAATAAAATATTATAAAGGCAAGCATTTTTAAATATTAAGGCTAGGAATATGTATTCAATTAGGGTCATGTAGACTAACATATAGTATGTGCTGGTTATTAACAGATTACATGTAATCTGGATTACGCAATCAGATTTAAAAAAGTAAGTACTTGTAATTACATTATATAACATTTAAAAATACTCGTAATCAGACTTCAGTTCCTTTTTTATTGATTACATATTATTCACAAGTATTTGTCTTTGGAAAGTTTTTAAGCTGCATAAACTTGCTTTATTTCTTATTTACACACACACACACACACACACACACACACACACACTGTGTGTGTGTGTGAGAATGTTTGAGAGAATGTTTGATGTGTTTTTCTGTTGTAAATTCATTAAAGTTTCATGCATATTTAAATCCTCCAACATTTACATTCTTGGCTCAAACCTACATTTACAGAGGCCAGATTTGAGGCTTGCTTGACTAACAATTTAAATCTTTCATTTATTATTAATTAGAATGCTGATAATTAAATGCACGACTAGTTTTGCATGTATAGAATCTTTTTGGCTTCTTTTAATGAAGGAAATGCAAATGCATGCTCCATAAATACACATTTTAATATGGTATATTTGCTTTTGGATATGGAAAGCAATGCTAAAAATTTTCATTTTACATTCACGCAAACCTCTACTTCAAGCCAAGCCAAGCCACCTTTATTTATATAGCGCTTTTAACAATACAGATTGTTCTGTGAGATACTTCACATTGCACTTTTAGACTTGGTGATTAACTGTTGTCCTTGGACCTTTCTAAAACTGGGAAAATTAAAAGGAAGCCTTTTGTGTTCAGTGGAAGCAGGAAGCCGTACATGTTTGGACTGACGTGAAGGTCAGTAAATGAAGTCAGAATTATTATCAGAACTATTCTTTTAAAGGGGTCATAGGATGCCCATTTTCCACAAGTTGATATGATTCTTTAGGGTCTTAATGAAAAGTCTGTAGCATAGTTTGGTTAAAATATCTCAATGGCAGTGTAAAAAAACACCTTTTTTACCCTGTCAAAAACAGATCTTTTCAGATCAAGCCGTTTTTGTAGCATTTTCCTTTAAATGTTAATGAGCTCTGCTGACCCCGCCCCTCTCTTCCGAGCTGCTCTCAGAGAGACTGTTTACTTTAGCCGCATTCATCGTGAAACTTGCTAATTAGCACATTATTAGGAAAGGCGATTTGCAAAGATTCATTACAAAACATTATACTCACTTCTTCTTTAGATGAGGCTGGATCATGAATGATTCGCGCGAACATAGACGCATTTATGTAGATCGGGGGCGCATTCCCTTCAGAAACAATGTAATCCACTGCGTTTTCAGTGGCTCAGATATCAGGAGTAAATGATGACTGCTATGTTCATTACATCCAACAACAGAACACCTCAATCGCTTGTTAGGAGTCATTCTTGTCTACATCTGCTCCGGCGGTGAAACAATGGCGGACTGATGACAGCTCACTCAGGGCGGGTCTAAGGTAAGACACCAGTCCAGTCTGTGCTGAAATGCTACTGTCAATCAAACGATCGTGGGAGGACGTCACACAGACAGGCATCTGAGATCGGCTCGATTTGAGAAAGGGCTAAAGATTTTAGTAGATTAAAAAAAAACACTGGGTGGATTTTTATCATTATAGGGTGGTTGTGTACACACACTGCCAACACACATTTAAGTTCAAACAACTTGTAAAAGTGCATGTAGCATCCTATGAACCCTTTAACATATTTACCAGGTTGTAATACAGATTTGTAGCCAGTATAAAGCTGAAATGATCAGAAGAGCATTGGACAAAATTAAGCTTTGCAGTAGTGAGACGTGCAGCTCCCAGTGGAGCTGTTTCTACAACCCTCGCTCTTGTTGCATTCTGCTGATCTTTCTTTCAGAGATGCTGTTTTCCTGATAGTTCCCCTGGCCAAAGCCCACTATTACAGCAGATGAAACTCGGCCAACCACGCTTGCCTCACAAGTGATGTCTCACCTCTGTATAATGCCGGGAACAGACTGGGCTGAGATGATCTGTCTCCACCGGCCCGTCGCCGTCGCTCTCCAGGGAGGCTAATTATGGGATTGAGAGAGTCAGATCAACCGGATATCATGACAATGCTTTGTTTTCATGAGTTCTGTGAGGTAGGACAAAAGTGACATTGGAGAAGGATGTAAAGATAGGGGATAATGAACACTTGGGCTCTGTTCCAAACATAGTGAACTAAATTGCATGCCAGATTTGGAATGTTCTGCATATACAGAAACAAAAATTCTGAACAGAAAAAAATATACAAAAATGGCCAAAAATATATTTGTAATTTTTATATATTAAAACATTATTATATTTATGTAAAATATATTTTCTATCAATATTTTTTCCTTGCCCCTGAAATACATTTTGAAATATATTTTGGTTCATGAAGTTTGAAACTAAATATATTTTCAATTCCAAAATAAAAAAAATATATATTTATTTGAGCTTAACTGTTTACAGCATTTACCTTATCTAAAAATATATGTATTTGACCAGATGCCTACTTAGGCAGCTTTCTAGGATTTGGAACAGAGACTAGATCTGATATTAACCTAAGTTATGATTCTTGTTGTTTGTGTGATTTTTCACTCTAGATGGAAGTATAAAGGTCTGCGCAAGTCATTATTTGAGCAAAAGTTTAGATTCCTTGAGCTCTCAGCAACTGATTGACAAGATAGTTTCACATAATATTTTTTCCTGTTTTTGCCATCGTTTTTTTTTCAGTTCTTAGTCACACTTTCAGACGTATGCGTGTGCGTGTAAGAGCGAGAGAGATAATTGTATAATCATCCTAATTTAGGTGCTCAGTTATGTGTGGAAAAGAGCACAAAATCCATGAATGTACTTATAGTATATCTCCAGAGATATTATGTGTATATTTCATAGAGTATATATCTGAGAGTTTGTGCCTGAAGTAATTCAGAGAGGGATATTTTATACACAAGGAGCAACTAATGAGCAGAGAAATGAAAAACATTGAGGAATAACGTTAAAGGTGCACTCTTTATTTCAAATTTATTTTATTGGATTTTTCAGCACAGAACATCAAATTAATAGATACAAACTTGGATTTTATGAAATTAACATTCTGCACTATTAATACCCCAATAAACACCACTCTCAAACAACTACCTATATGCCCATGAAAAACAACCTAATGTTAGTGTCCTAACAAGCAAACAAACCTTAAAAAATTACAAAGAATAACATAGTAACACACACACACACACACACACACACAACTACTGGCCGGGATGCTTAAGCTCCAGTTTTAACCTACAAATGATTTACTTGCAGTTGAAAATTAAAGTAAGTACTTTTGCATCAAATACAATTGCACACATCACCTTTAAAGAGTTATATTATTTATTTATATTATGTAAATGTCCTCATTTTAGGGTCTATTCAATGTGGGCGTTTCCATCTGGACCAAGTCATTTTTAGAGTATTTTCTCATCTTCAATATGTCACTAAAATATACTCTGTCAGATCTAGAATGATTTGTAGCAGGTGTTTTTGAGTTAGAATGCATGATAATTCACTAATTGAGATGATTATTAGATAGAACATATGCTGTACAGGTGACGCAGGTGATTTAGCAACTTACAGTTCCAAATTTTGGGGTCGTTTTTAATCAAAAATACAGTAAAAACAGTCAATTAAATGTGAAATTATTACAATTTTAAATAACTTTTCAGTTTTAATGTTTTAAAAATTTAAAGTGTATTTCTATTTTCTTTTATTTTCTTTTCTTTTCTTTTTCCTGTTTAGATTAAAGATTATTTAGGATTCTATAAAGTAAAAAAGAAGCATTTATTTGAAATATAAGTCTGAATAATTTGTTTGAATAATTTAATGCATCCTTGCTGAATAAAAGTAGAAGATAGCACTTGATCATGTAGACAGAATTTCTTTCTTACATTCATTAACTATTATATGGACCTTGGGGAAAAAGTAAAATGTATGATGTGACCCTTTGAAAGGAAAGCCAGCCTTGGAAACCTGTGGGACACCTGCTGTAACTCATACAGCACAGATGAATTCACAGACTCTTTTTGTGTGTCACTGCCTTGATGAGCTTCATTTCAGACAGGAGAGGAAGACCGCATTTCTGAATCTTAAGCTTATGAAAAGGCTTCTTTCTCTCTGTGTCTCTCTGTTTCTTCCTCTTCGCACCAGACAGGATTTTAACGTCTAAACAGCCTTTGTTCTTCAACAGTTAGTTTCATATCTTTCCAGGCATAGCTGTAATCTATGAAACTGAATGTTTTAGAGTGATATCACAAGCTGTGAGGATGCATTTGCTTCAATTTGAAAGAACCACTGCTGTGGTAATATTTTATTTTGTTTATTTAGATTAACCATGACAGTGAACAGTTGGAGACAGGAGAACTTGAGGACACCGTGAATGTATTTTTAGGTGAGACTGCTGTTACACTTTTTACTCCAGTGAATCTCAGAGTATGATCGTTCAACTTTCTTGAAAATTAATGGCTTCTGGTGCCTTTGTCAGTGCAAATTAGTGCCAGGGTGAATGTGCCAAGTCTATTTGCTTCCATAATGCATGTTTCTCATATTATTTTGAATGATTCATTAGTGCATGTTATTCCCAATAAAACAAATTGTTATGTGAAATGACTTTACTTTTTGGCTAATGGCTTTTACTTTTTAACTCCTCCCATTCCCAGTTCTCTCGATTCAAGGTGAATTAAATAAAACCATGTCCAAATTGTTATTGTTAAATATTGTTTTTTTTGAAAGGTAATGCATCATATTATAAGGTAAATATGTGTTTGGGTGTTTCATGTTAACTTTAAAACCATGGACATTTATGTGCAAAATAAATGGGGTCCGTTATGAAATTACCAGGTCAACCCATTGTCATATGCTGAGATTCCTCTTGGGACACTTTAACTGTTCAAGGGCTTTGTGTGGGTGGCCTGTTGAAAAGCTGATCTGAGAAATAGTGACATATTCTTGTAAGGGAAGGTTTTGAGAGAGAGGTAAACTAAAGAGAGCTTTTATGTTTGCTTTCTTGCTGTTCTATTTGGGCTAGACTGTCTGAGTTTCTCAGAAGAGTAGCAGGATCCCTTTGAAAACCATAAAAATATTTTGTTTTGATCAGATCTGGTCCTATGCAGTTGTATAAACAGATACAGTCACACATATTTCCAAGCTCAGTGACTGACCCATGAGTCGGAACGGAGAGTTGTTGTTTTCCTTCCTACAGCATCAGGGATTCTATACCTTCATCCACACGTCCAAACCTGATCCGGTGAGCAAATCATCAAGTAAAAGGAATCCTCCAGCATGCAGAGTTGTGTGTACCTTTCTGTTAAAGTTCAAGCAAAGTTTATAGTTTAAATGTGTGGACGAGTCACTTAGTACATTATTTTTCTTTCTAGGCCATGCTGTGAATGTTCCAGCACGACAGGGAACGATCAAATAGGTCTTTTTGTCCTGGCAACCTGTGCTTAAGGGGACATTATTGGCTATTTGGCTGCAGGAAGGAAATGGTAAGAACTATCATTTTTCCTCTTCAGTCATCAGCATCTCTGAGCGTTGCACATGTATTTTACCCTTCAAAAACATTCTGATGACCAAGACAGCTTGAAATTCTCAACATTTGTTGTGCTTACATGAAACTAGGTTCATGTAACATGCTATAATTTGGTTATTTACTGTTTTTATTGATCAATTTAAAATGATGTGAATTAAAGGTATGTTGGGGTGTATGAATGTATGTATGTTGGGGTGTATACACATGAATTAAATGTATGTTTACCAAATCCTAAAACTTTATTTCTAAGTTTAAATGCCAGATTACAGATGTTGTGCTTATGTATATATATATATATATATATATATTGTTTGTTTTACTAATATCCAATGATAATTAATGACACTGCTTGTGTGTTGTACATCCCTCTAGGATCACTAGGGTGGAAAGGGGATGTGTCTCCATGTCTCTCTTTCTGCTTCAAATAGCATGATTGACCTATGTCAGAATGTTCTGCTCAGGTGAACTGAACACAAGGACTCTCGGGTGGGTGTCAAGAGTCATGGGTCAGAGAAAAAATGTTTTTCGGAGTGACATTTGAAAAACAAAATATAAAAAAACAAAACTCCATATGCACCATTGTGCAACTGCTTTAAAACTGCATGGAAAGCAGCCTGTACACATATAGTACACAAATATTTTAAAATGTAATTTATTCCTGTAAAGCTGAATTGTCAGCATCGTTACTTCAGTCTTCAGTGTCACATGATTTTCTACTCAAAAACATTTTAACATTTAAAATTTCTTTACAGCCCCTTTGAACAATTTAATGTGTCCTTGATAATTAAAAGTATTACAATTGTTACTGATAAATATGTGGTATGATAAAATACATCTCACGTGTGTTTTTTAACACTTAGTGCTCCATGCTGACCAATGGCAGATTTTTTTTCATTTGTGGTGAATCTTTTGCAGTAAAATTAGCAGTACATGGGAAAGGAGACCAGAGGCCATTTTTTTTTAATGGTTGTCAATGGAGGAGAGGCTTCACTACGCTGAATAAACAGCTTTTTAGAGGAAATGGCTTATCATTTAATGAATCGACAGCCTATCTGCTAATCTTCAACATGTTTTACACTAAACAATATTTTTGGATTGAACTATTTTTCATTCTCATTCATTCCTATGGGATCCGTAAACGGTGACTTGAGTGTCGCACAACTCTGACTGAAATTCAATGACGTCAAGGCTGCAATGTTATTACGGCACACGTGATCCAAGTTAGCCGTAACGCTTTCTCCAATAGTAAGTAATACAGACCCTCTCATCTTCCTATAGTAAGATAATCTCTGGAACCACCCATTTCTCCTTGCCTTTAACAGATGACATCATGATCCAGGAAGTGACATCAGTTTGGAGGGAAAACAACACAAACATCACCAGTAAGTAACAGCAATGAACTGGATGAGTTTAGTGAGGTTTTGTTTCACTGTAAAACATCCATCTTGTTTAATATTAGTGATTGGAGAAACTTTGAAACTTCGAATCAATTGAACCAATTGCTTTGCAAAATGATTCACTGTAGCGAAGTCCTTGAAATGGCACACGCTGATGAGTCCTGCAGCAAAAACCCATTCCAAATGTTTTATTGAAAGTATAATATATTAAATGCAATTACAAAATCATCACATACTGTTAAATATGAAGTGTATGTAATGCGTGCTATTTTATTAGCGTGCAGGGTTTGTTGTGTTTGTTTTTCCTTAATTTTAATTTAACACAAAATGTGTCTCATTGTCAAATGTCGCATGTCTACAAATTTATAAAACTGATCTGAGATCAGGTAAAAACCATTCCAAACTGGTTCAAACCCTCGTTTACTGAAATCACATGACTTTGGCAGTTCAATACAAGCTTCAAACAACTGATTCAAACAAATGATTTGCAAAGTTTTGAAGCTTCACTAAGAACTTCGAAAGCACCCATCACTAGTTTGATATAACTGTTAAATTATGGTCAAAATATGAAAAAAAAAATCACAAAATTGCATTTCTGAACAGATTTCTTGATTCTTACTCATCATTCACTTTCTTTTTCTCTCCACTCCAGTCCATAACTCTGTCTCTCCAGGGCTTTATATGTTGTCAGGCAATCAAGCGTTTATTTGGGCCACTCAATCTGCAGGTAAGACTTTTCATTGCATGTCTATAGCCTTTGTTTTATTCATCTGGGCACATTTCACAAAGGACAGCTGGTTAAAAATTAATCCTGTCTCATGCACCTTGATTCCTGGTGTAGGAATGAGAATGTCAAAATGAAAGAAAGTTACAATAAACCATGATGTTTCCCGCTGAGACTTGCGCGCTTCCGAGGCCTCGACTGATAAAGCTCAATCATTCATGCAATCCGTGGACCAAAATACAGCAAGCTCTCCAAAACAACAGCATCACTTATTCAACGGCTTCCATTCCTGGGTTAGATATCAAAATTCTGACAACTCAGAAGATCACTTTTCAAAGCTAGCAGCTTGTGTGTAGGATCAGCCCAGCTGTCATTTTACCTGCAGCTTTTAGACCAGCGTGAACCCATCGACGCCGCTTGCGTTCGGTTTGTTACCTGCACACCTTTTCAGACAAGAGCGGAAAATAAATGTGAGCTACACAGACAAATGGACAAACCGTTATCGTGCACCATCAAAGAGAGAAGAATAAAGCGAGCATAGACGACAGACTCTGTAAATCAGAGAATGATGGCCAATCATTTTCTCAAAGCTCTTTTCAATGGAACGGCAATGAACCTTTTTGAAGAGGCGTTATGGTCAGTTAGCTGTTTTCTATTTGGAAAAGCAAAAACATTTTAACATTTAAAATTTCTTTACAGCCCCTTTGAACAATTTAATGTGTCCTTGATAATTAAAAGTATTACAATTGTTACTGATAAATATGTGGTATGATAAAATACATCTCACGTGTGTTTTTTAACACTTAGTGCTCCATGCTGACCAATGGCAGATTTTTTTTCATTTGTGGTGAATCTTTTGCAGTAAAATTAGCAGTACATGGGAAAGGAGACCAGAGGCCATTTTTTTTTAATGGTTGTCAATGGAGGAGAGGCTTCACTACGCTGAATAAACAGCTTTTTAGAGGAAATGGCTTATCATTTAATGAATCGACAGCCTATCTGCTAATCTTCAACATGTTTTACACTAAACAATATTTTTGGATTGAACTATTTTTCATTCTCATTCATTCCTATGGGATCCGTAAACGGTGACTTGAGTGTCGCACAACTCTGACTGAAATTCAATGACGTCAAGGCTGCAATGTTATTACGGCACACGTGATCCAAGTTAGCCGTAACGCTTTCTCCAATAGTAAGTAATACAGACCCTCTCATCTTCCTATAGTAAGATAATCTCTGGAACCACCCATTTCTCCTTGCCTTTAACAGATGACATCATGATCCAGGAAGTGACATCAGTTTGGAGGGAAAACAACACAAACATCACCAGTAAGTAACAGCAATGAACTGGATGAGTTTAGTGAGGTTTTGTTTCACTGTAAAACATCCATCTTGTTTAATATTAGTGATTGGAGAAACTTTGAAACTTCGAATCAATTGAACCAATTGCTTTGCAAAATGATTCACTGTAGCGAAGTCCTTGAAATGGCACACGCTGATGAGTCCTGCAGCAAAAACCCATTCCAAATGTTTTATTGAAAGTATAATATATTAAATGCAATTACAAAATCATCACATACTGTTAAATATGAAGTGTATGTAATGCGTGCTATTTTATTAGCGTGCAGGGTTTGTTGTGTTTGTTTTTCCTTAATTTTAATTTAACACAAAATGTGTCTCATTGTCAAATGTCGCATGTCTACAAATTTATAAAACTGATCTGAGATCAGGTAAAAACCATTCCAAACTGGTTCAAACCCTCGTTTACTGAAATCACATGACTTTGGCAGTTCAATACAAGCTTCAAACAACTGATTCAAACAAATGATTTGCAAAGTTTTGAAGCTTCACTAAGAACTTCGAAAGCACCCATCACTAGTTTGATATAACTGTTAAATTATGGTCAAAATATGAAAAAAAAAATCACAAAATTGCATTTCTGAACAGATTTCTTGATTCTTACTCATCATTCACTTTCTTTTTCTCTCCACTCCAGTCCATAACTCTGTCTCTCCAGGGCTTTATATGTTGTCAGGCAATCAAGCGTTTATTTGGGCCACTCAATCTGCAGGTAAGACTTTTCATTGCATGTCTATAGCCTTTGTTTTATTCATCTGGGCACATTTCACAGAGGACAGCTGGTTAAAAATTCATCCTGTCCCATGCACATTGATTCCTGGTGTAGGAATGAGAATGTCAGAATGAAAGAAAATGACAAAGCCATGATGTTTCCCGCTGAGACTTGAGCGCTTCCGAAGCCTCGACTGATAAAGCTCAATCATTCATGCAATTCGTGGACCAAAATACAGCAAGCTCTCCAAAACAACAACATCACTTATTCAACGGCTTCCATTCCTGGGTTAGATATCAAAATTCTGACAACTCAGAAGATCACTTTTCAAAGCTAGCAGCTTGTGTGTAGGATCAGCCCAGCTGTCATTTTACCTGCAGCTTTTAGACCAGCGTGAACCCATCGACGCCGCTTGCGTTCGGTTTGTTACCTGCACACCTTTTCAGACAAGAGCGGAAAATAAATGTGAGCTACACAGACAAATGGACAAACCGTTATCGTGCACCATCAAAGAGAGAAGAATAAAGCGAGCATAGACGACAGACTCTGTAAATCAGAGAATGATGGCCAATCATTTTCTCAAAGCTTTTCTCAATGGAACGGCAATGGGCCTTTTTGAAGAGGTGTTATGGTCAGTTAGCTGTTTTCTATTTGGAAAAGGCATTAACACTTTTCATTGTCACAAGAGAAGCTATGAGACGAGAAGCCAAAGATATCTAGAACGCTCTATGTGAAAGTGTACTGCAGTGAAGAGGTTTGTTTTTCTCCCTGAAGAGGCTGGTGCGCTCCTAATCATTTGATACAGTGCAGGTTGGAGTGTGTAGAGAGAAAAACCTGACGAGGTGATTTATCTGTATGGATCGGCTGTCAAAGAGATAAATCAAGGGAGGCATTGGCTGGAAACATCACATAGAGCATTGTATGTAGCAGGTCTGGCTCTGGCATCTGGATATATTGCACCATAACTTTTACAACCAAAACATCGGCCTTTGCTTTTGTAAACTGTGAGAAGCCAAAGTTAAAAACATAAAGTGCCACATAACGTCATTTGTATTTTGACAGAAATTGTTTCTAGTATTTCTTTTTTTGCACAGCAGTGTTAACTAAAACTATTAAAAATGATTTGAGTAAACTAATTAAAGCTAAAATAAAATATAAAGAGATGAAAAACAAAAAAATAATTATATATATATATATATATATATATATTATAGAATTATATTTATTATATAAGTGCATAAAATGACTGAAATTTAGACTAAAATTAAAAGATTAAAATTACACTTTCTACAATTAAAAAAAAAAAAAAAACATTTTCCATCCATTGATCGTAAATGTATTTATTAATTTATTTAGTCCTAAATGTCAAACATCATTAATTATTTTTTTATTATTATATGTTTTAGGTATTTTAAATTTAAGAAGACTTAACTGTTCACATTTGTATTCAAATTATTTTAATTATCCTCATATAGGATAAAATAGCGACATCTTATATAGCATGATATTAACCAAATCCCTTTATCCATGAACTAGGAGAATCGTGAGTCATTTGTGTGAAAATAAATAAATAACATGATTCCTGAGTGTACTCTACTCTAACAGGAAATAAACTGTTTTCGTTTCAGAATGAATGATGAGAGACATCGAGCGTTGTTGTCTTTTTAAAGTGCTGGACATGAATGATTTGCTAGTCAAACTTCTGACCAGGGCAAATTAACCTTCGGTTATATAGCGAAGTCAAATACAGCAGGCTGTCATTATGATGGATATCTGCTCTTCTAAACAGGAATGGTGAAGCACAGAACAATCTGTTTATGCTTTTTTCATTAGCAATGGCAGCAAAATGTATTATACCTTGCTCACATCTTCACTTGTATAAAACATCTCAGAGGGAGGAACCTTTACTTGAAATTAGACAGAAAGTTTGTAACATTTTCTGTTAACTATAATGTTACGTTGTGCAATACATTTTCTACTTTATCTTGTCTCAAATTAATTTAATCACAGTTGCAACATCCAATCCACATATTTTCTTTTGAAAACAGCATGCAATATTAGTATTAATCTGTATGCATAGTGCAATGCATTGATAATAGTATGCCAAATGTGTCAAAATGGCAATATACTGTATTCAAAACCTCATTTTGTGTTCTATGGAAAAAAAATGTAAGTTATAAAGTTTTAAAGGGGTCATATGATTCGATTTCAATTTTTCCTTTCTCTTTGGAGTGTTACAAGCTCTTGGTGCATAAAGAAGAAAGTTTTTTGGGCAGTGTTAAGTAGGGCTTGCTGTTTGTCATTTCTCCGATCACAAATGCAGACATGTTTTTTTACGCGTAAAAAGACAGTATAAGTCATTATAATCCATAATTATGTCCCCACTGGATGCAACGAATGCCTCGTTTATAATGGGTTTTCATGTTTTTGAATCATCGCTCCGGCCTGACAGGGCATCATCACAGTATGGTAGGGGCGTAACATTTCCGTCACACGCTTGAGGTATTCGGCCAATCACAACGCACTGGATAGCTGGCCAATCACAGCACACCTTGCTTTTCAGACTTGCTTTTTGTAAAAATCAACACGTTTCAGAAAGGCGGGGCATAGAGGAGAAACAATAATGTACAGTATGTGGAAAATAATGTGTTTT
>NW_015548192.1:560671-571827 GCF_001515605.1 Sinocyclocheilus anshuiensis
TGTGGAAAATAATGTGTTTTTTGAACCTTAAACCGCATAAACACATTTCATTACACCAAATACACAAAATAATGTTCTTTTTAGCAACATCATATGACCCCTTTAAAGGAATAGTTCAACCAAAAATGAAAATTTGCTGAAAATATGCTCACCCTCAGGCCATCCAAGATGTAGATGAGTTTGTTTAGCATTACGTCACTTACTCACCAATGAATCCTCTGCAGTGAATGGGTGCCGTCAAAATGAGAGTCCAAACAGCTCATAAAAACATCACAATAATCCAGAAGTAATCCACACCACACCACTCCAGTCCATCAATTTAATGTCTTGTGAAATGAAAAGTTGCATGTTTCTAAGCAACAAATCAGTCATTAAGGCGGATTAGCTGTAACCCACCATACCTAGCTGAAATATTAGTCCATAATCCATAATAGTTCTCTCCCCAGAGGAAAAAGTCCATGCCCTGTTGTGCTCTCACATCACAATCCACCAGCATTTTTGTTTAGAACTGTTTTTGCTTGTAAACAATTCTTGATATGTACATATTTCTCAACTTTTTCACTGGAGAAAATTATATTTTGGATAGAGGACTCATATTTTAGCTGAAAGCAACAATTTTAGCTTAAAAAGCTTTTTTTCTCATACAAATTTTTACTTCACAAGACATTAACTGGTAAACTGGAGCCATGTGAACTACTTCTGTGATATTTTTACCAGCTGTTTGGACTCTCATTCTGACGGCACCCATTCACTGCAGAGGATCCGTTGTTGAGCAAGTGATGGAATGCTAAATTTCACCAAAACTGTTCTGATGAAGCAACAAACTCATATACATATTGCATGACCTGGGGGTGAGTACATTTTAAGCACATTTTAGGTGAACCATTGCTTTAAAACATCATGAGGAGGAGTAAATGGTGACACAAAATATATATTTTTGATTAAAGTATTCCTTTAAGTGTCCCTTTGTGGGGACCCTTATTCACCCTGTGTGAACTGGGATTGAGTCCAGGACTGAGACACAATGGTCTAGTAGGCGTGTGGATCTATGGTATTGGCTGACAAGTCACTTTGCGAATCTGTTGCCCTTCAGGAACATTTAAAGAGAGAGATGAGTTTGCCCTCAGAATACCCTCAAATTGATTATTAGTAATGCAGTTAGCTAACTGAAATGCAAGCCTGTGATGGTTTTAATTACATGGATATGAATTATAATCAAATTACGGTGAAATGGAAGCAAAAAGCTTTGTGACATTATGAAATAATCGAAGGTGAAATGAAGCAAGTTTGAGTCTCTCTCTTCTAGCCTTCTTTTTGTTCTCACGGCTCTTTAGGGACACTTTTGCATGCCAAGTACATGCTGAAAGAGGCAGAACTATGAGGCTCAATCTCCTTCTGCTACTTCTCACAGCATGTAATTTCACTAAAGACATGCTGGCAGTTTCCTGGGAACACAAACCAAACTTAATAATAATACACTCAATCAAATATATGCTATATGCCTATTGTTTTGCCTCTCAGGAGCCCAGACATATTGAAAAGTCAGTGCTGCTTTAGTTAAGTTTATCTATATTGCTCTTGTGTTATCCATGTAATTTTCTTCTTAAAAATTAATTTTATATCTTGTATTTCAGATTGGGGTTTAACCTTTTGATTGATCTTAAACGTTATAATAAGTGGATTTTATGGGAGGTACTCCAGGGAGGGATGTTGAAAAAATGTAATGTTACTGTAAGAAAAGGGCCCTTTTTATCTTTTATTTTCATTAATTTGGCTGAACAGCAAAGAACAAATATTTTATTCATAAGTATTTATTTATTAATTCATCCATTCTGCAGTATATTAAGAATGCATAAAAGTCTAAAGGTTTTGTGACCAATTATTGACTAGGTTTCTACAATTTTCTTTAAGAAGTATTTTATGCTCATTATGGCTAAATAAATACAATATTACTGTTTTTACTGTATTAAACATTTAAAAAAATCCTAATTTTCTCTCTACACACACACGCATATATATATATATATATATATATACAGTATATTCCTGCAAGTGAAAACTTTGTGTATCAGCGTGGCTTGTTACTAATAATTGCAATTACAATAAATATTATTATGCATGTAATTTTCATATCAATTATTAATATTAAGAGACTATATGTGACCATGGACCACAAAACCAGTCATAAGGGTCAATTTTTTTAAATTGAGATTTATACATCATCTGAAAGCTGAATAAATAAGCTTTCCATTGATGTATGGTTTGTTAGGATAGGACGATATTTGGCCGAGATACAACTATTTGAAAATCTGGAATCTGAGGGTGCAAAAAAATCTAAATATTGAGAAAATCACCTTTAAAGTTGTCCAAATTAAGTTCTTAGCAATGCATATTACTAATCAAAAATGAAGTTTTGATATATTTACGGTATGAAATTTACAAAATATCTTCATTGAACATGATCCGAACTTAATATCCTAATGATTTTTGGCATAAAAGAAAAATCGATAATTTTGACCCATACAATGTATTTTTGGCTATTGCTACAAATATACCCCAGCGACTTAAGACTGGTTTTGTGGTCCAGGGTCACATATGGAATACTTTACAAATTATTTTATGATACGTCTTCACAATAGTTTTTTTTTAGCTTCTATTTATAGTGATTGTGACAGATAGGACAGATAATTATGTGTAGAAATGGATGTGAAACTGGATTGCAAGCCAAATTTGAACTGCCACCCATCGGAGCTCCATGGCTTAATGTAACCGCTTTTAAACACTTTCACTTGTATCTATTTCTACTGTTTCATGAAGAGTGTCTGCGGGGCACTGTACCCTTTTCTTACTATTCTTCTGTTAATTGAAGTATGACGTCTGGTATTTTACAGTACTATCAGTGGACTGAACAAGTGTCAGTCGTGAAGGGTGACGGTGCACTAGAGCTCTGCGTTGAGTAATCACATGAGCGGGAGCTGCCGGGACCAGATAAAGCCACCAGCAATGAGCACAGTCCCTCGTCTCTCTCTCTCTCTCTCTCTCTCTCTCTCTCTCTCTCTCTCTCTCTCTCTCTCGCTCCATTCTCATCTCTCTTGCAGTTTGACAGCTAATCATGGCCTATCGGAGAGCAATTCCTAATGTGCGCTTCGCCTTTAGCCAGCATGCCTGTGCAGTTCCTTTCACAACACACAAATGTCAAATACTCAGATGGTGAAATGTGCATGAAAAAGTGCATGCTGGGTGTCAGTGTGTGTTTTAATGTGTTATCTTCACTTTAATGGCATGTGAGTGCAGTGTTCGTTCTGTTTAGTAACATGTTTTCACAAACCCTGTCATATCTAACACATAAATGGTTTTCTTTTCATGTATGCAAATCTTCATATCAACACCACTGGAAAGGTTCGATATGATGTTGACATTGTTGATAGTAAATGCACATGAAGAATAAGAAACTGTTGCATAAGATTAGACAGTTACTCAAGTTGGCTGCCATGCCAATGATAAAAATAATGAAGTAATATATATATATATATATATATATATACACACACACACACACACACACACACACACAAATTGTATATAAACACAGAATTACACAATACAAACTATGCAATGTTAATTTGAAATTGCTAATTTAAAACTAGATATAGATATAAACTTCTAATTCTGAAAAAAAGTCTGAATTGTGAGATCTAAACATACAATTGCATGACAGAAAGCCAGAATAGTGAGGTAAAAAGTCACAATTATTTTTTTTATTTTGTGGTGGAAACAAAAATAAATAAATAAATAAAAAATTTGAATTGCAAAAAAAGTCAGAATTGTGAGAAAAATTCACAATTATCGTAATCGTATCGTATCAGTATCAGTATCATTGATATACTATTAGTTTTTTTATTGATATTTTGAATTAGTTTATTTTTATTTTTAGATGTTCTGCTTTCATTTTAATTTTAGTTACTGTTTTAGTAATTTTGTTGTTTTTTGTAATTTTTATAATTTTTTTTAAATATAAAATTTTCTTAATTTTTTATTTCAGTTTTAACTTTGAATTTTCGTACAACAAGTTAAAATGAAAATGAGAAATATTGCGTTGGCACCTAGCTGAAATAAGTTTACACTTTTTTTATATATATTTTATTTCATTTAAAGTTTATTTTGTTTGATGGTTTTTATGGTTTTAGCTTTATTCCGGGTTCACACTACACAATATTTTTGTTGGTCATGATAGTCGCTGTGTCAGATTACACGATTTTGACTCCTAAAATCTTGTCGTGTCGTGGACAAGAACCATGTCAGACTACATGTTGCTTCCCGAACATTCATGAGGAGTACTGTTGCCACAGCTCCACGAACCTTTCTGCCATCTCATAATTCCACCTAGCAGCACCATCATCTCTCTTTCGTTTCGCCATGTTTGAAACCTGTGTATGAAAGAGCTTCTGTGCTGCTATTGGTCAACATCACCAATGTGACAGAACTCGTCGTGGACGACGGAAAAAAAAATTAAACATGCTAGTCTTTCTGCCGTGATGTCGTGAAGCATCGCAGACGTGGAATCGGTTGTCGTCCACTATGACACACTACACGTGCTGAAACGATGGAATATTGCATCCCGACACCCATTGTCGTTTACGAATCCCCACGACACCCTACGTCAAGCAAATCGTGGCAAAATCAGGCTAAAATTGTGTAGTCTGAACCGGGCATTAACTATATTAACCCAAATTGAAATAATTATTATTTTTTTCCTTCTGATTAACACATTGTAATCAAAGCAGTTAAGATCACTCAGAGTTCAAGCATGTCTTATGAATAATGCAGAGATTGTTTAAATGCAGCATTAGTGCCAACCCAAATGGCACTGTTCTCACTTACATGCCATCAGTATGGGATAATTACTTTTAATGGCGGTTCCATTTGATGAGATTGAATGTTTGGCGTTTCAAGTTTTGTCAGAGGACAGTTTATCCTCTTCGAATTTTAAACGTAGATTCGCTGGCGTATGAGCTGATGTTGAAAACAAAATGAGGCATCTTTCGACAGTCAGAATTTGTCACCCAGTTGGCATTGAGAGGTTGCAATAAAGCATGTATCTCTATAAATATTTCATACTGAAAGCAAAAAAATGGCAAGTATATTGACATATGCATGTTCAGTGGTGGTGTATACGATTAAGAAAGATATAATGCATACAGAATATGCTGTATACACTGTGTTCCAGCTGATGACCAATCATAAATTCATTATGCTGAATTGCAGCAAATCATATTACATATTGGCTGAAACACATAAATAGATTATGTGTATTATGTATACAGTAATTATTAGAGGTCGACTGATAGTGGATTTTGCCGATACCGATAGCTAGGTTGGACCACACTGGCCGATACCGATTAATTAACCGATTGTTTTAAAATTGATACTGAACAAAAACTAAAATAGTGCTTTATTAACAAAAACAAAATAACCAAGCAAATTAGCGAGGTGCAAGTGTCAAAGCAGTTCCTTTTTTGGCTTTCATGTGAAGCTGCTGGATATAATTTGAGGTTTTCCATTTTTATTTTTTCAGAGCTGGTTGTATTGCAGCGACTGTTATACACTTGGGTAAGCATTCAGTATGTTTTCAAGAACTGATTTATTAGATGAATATATGACATAAGGCTTCAACCCAGCATGGAGAACGAAACTAGTCACAGGCTAATTGGGTGAATATGAGTGTAAATGTTTAGAAGCAGGGTAAAATGTGAGCTTTTCTTGGAAAGATGACCAGCTACAGTAGCTTTCGACCTATTGTTGTGCATATGTTTGTACACATGGGATATTTCCGCCTCGAATGAAATCCCCTCCAGTTTCTCTGGAGCGGCAGATGGAGACTGTAGGTATTCTGACATCTCAATGTAAAATGAGTCAATAGGAAGAGGAAGCCCCTGTACTGGCAGGAGTGTGTGAGAGGTGTCGACATGCTTGATGATAATCACATGGTCATTGACTCGAGCCCGATTAATCGGCAAAACCGATACATCAGTCGACCTCTAGTAATTATGCAATACCACACTCACAATTATGCTGCTGTACTGGACATTAAAATGGCTTTGATTTATACAGATTGTAATGTGATATTGCTTGTACAAGAGCTGAGAAAACGGAAGATAATGTTAATAATATTAGGTCTTGGATTAAATGAAAATAGTAATAAGAAAATGTTACAAAAAAGTATCTTATGCTCACCAAGGCTGTGTTTATTTGATAAAGTAATGTGAAATATTGTGAAATATTATTACAATTTAAATCAATTTTTTTCAATATTTAAAAATGTAATTGATCAATTTTCATTATTACTCCAGTGTCTCCAGTGTCACATGAGCTTCACAAATCATTAATATGCTAATTTGTTGTTCAAGAAATATTTCTTATTGTCATATAATATAAACATATAAACAATGTAAATGTATTTACTGTCACATCTGATGATTTTAGTGCATTCTTTGTTGATCAAAAGTACTAATTTCTTCTTTTTCGAACAGTATATTCTACAAAAGTTACTAATACTCTGATATCTAAATTCAGTTTAGAATTAGATGAGCTATTTTAATCTGCCTTGATTGAATGGATCTTCTGTGTCAATAGGAAGAGGAAGCCCCTGTACTGGCAGGAGTGTGTGAGAGGTGTCGACATGCTTGATGATAATCACATGGTCATTGACTCGAGCCGGCTGTGGGATCAATAGAGCTGACACATGGCTGCCTCCAGGCCTGATCATAATCCTTCATGTGTCACTCACTTCTTCATCCTCCTGCCTTGACGCACGTTCAGCCTCTGAATTCATCGCTGCTATATTGGCATCTTACGGAGGAGGATGAGGGATTAGACCAAATTTAATTACTTTCTCCCACAAAGCCCCATATGTTGATGTTGAAACACACATCATCACACATGGGCATTACTCTGCAGTCATCACATGACTGAAATAATTAGTTCAGTAGTATTGCTTGTGTTCAGGTAAGTAATGCTGGGATTGATTTGTTCAAAACAAATTCACAAATACTTGCAATTCATATGAACAATGACCTCTTTTTTGAATTTATTCAATTTGTATATTATTAAAAATGAATTATAAAGTCAGAAATGTCTATTTAAATGTCTGTCCATCCATCCATCCATCCATGATTTTTTTACATGACAATTTTTTTTAACATGTTTTCAATTTCAGTATAGTGGGAAATAGTTATGTGGAATAGCTGATTTTATGGGAAAAAAAATAAATTGTTAATACATTTTTAAACGTTATGTAGATGTGTATATATTACATATAAAACACGTAATCAAATATATTTTATTTGTGTGTGTGTGTGTGTGTGTGTGTGTGTGTGTGTGTATGAGATATTTTAATTAAAATAATTGTTACTTAACTGTTAATAATTTAAACATTTTAAATATTACGCAGAATGTATATATTATAAAAGAAAGCATAATTAAAACTTAATTATTTTAAAATTCTTTTAAATTAATTATTAATTAAACCGTAAATAATTAAAACATTTTACAGATTATGTAGGCGTAATGTAAATTTAATTGTAAAAAATACTTATTAAATTGTTAATAAAAAATAAAGGTTATTTTGGTGTGTTTTATATATATATATATATATATATATATGTATATATATGTTGCTTCTCCCTTATGTATTTATATTAATATCAAAGATTTTTAATGATACTGTCTTTGAACCAAACTGGAACACAAAATCTGCCAGAAAAAACAAAAAAAAAGATTAAAATGTCTGAAATATCATGAATATATCTGAAAAAAAAAAAAATCTGCAGTTGTGGAGCACAAAACTCTCTGTGGTTGAAAATATCTTGAGGGTCTCAGACACAGCACAGGACTGTCTTGAGCACAGAGCAGAAAAATGCTCTTCACCTCTTAACGTTGAGCTATTGTCATGTCAAAATCAAGAGCAAGCCATCATAAACCTACATTAACCCACACACCTCACACCTCCACTCACGAGAAGGCAGAAATGGAGACATTTGAAGAGATGAGAGAAAGAAGGAGAGAAAAGAAAAACAACAAAAAACACAGCTACTGTGTGACTGATGTTCAAAACGACACATTTCATGCAGAAATCGAGCCTGTTCCTGTGTTTGTGTCTCTTCCATCATTCAGCTCAGACAAAGCGCAGTGTCTCCTGCAGTCCTGTAGACATAAGCAGTACGTGGGACATGACGACACGTTTGCGGATTGCTTTTGATTAAACTAATCTCGCCTGAAGCTCTGTTTGTGTTCTCACTGTCAGGCAATTAAACGTTTTGCTCAATACACCAAAACACGCTCAAAACATAAACACTTGTTGTCATTTTACAACTGATAAGGAAGCTTTCCAGAGATTGGCTTCCATATTTATGTAGGAGCTCAGAAAGCAACGTCAGTCAGGCAAGATTTATGTCCTCTACATTGTGCCAAGATTGTCACATACTGATGAATGTGAGATTAAACGAGTGTATCCAGTTTTACATTACAGAACATGCTTGGTCCAGTGATTCGTACCGATGTTATACCAGATCATTGAGAAAAATTAATATGATTTTATAATATTTATGCAAATTATTATGCAAGTAATGTTCGCATTCATAAAATACCAGTAAATGAATAGTTACTGGCAATTAAAACTAGCAGTTGCTTCGACACAATGAGAGTGACACTTAAGTGGACGATTTGAGTTTGAATCTGGCTTGCAACATTTTCTGATAATGATGATTGCATATTTGGGATTCCATGAACAATCAACTGAGAATAAGCAGTAGTTTTCTCATGCTTTGCCTAAGATTTATTCAGAGAGTAGGCTGAATGTTTTTTTTATTATTTATTGATAAAGAGGAGAAAACTGAAATATATGTTAGCGTTTAATATTGTATTTGGGTATTCAGAAGATTTTTTTTTTCTTTTATTGTATTCAGTTACTCAATTCAGCCAGGTTTACAATATTTTTTTTATTAAGATTGATCAAATGTGACCATAATAACTTTGACATTGTTACAGAAAATGTATATTTCAAAGAAATGTTTAAAAAAAAATATATATATTTTTTAACTTTCTATTCATCAAAGAATCCTGAAAAAAAGTATCATGGTTTCCACAAAAAGACAAAAAATTTTGTTCAACTGTTTTCAACATTGATAATGGTAAGAAATATATTTTTTTCCCAAATCAGCATATTATGATTTCTTAAGGAGCAATAGACACCAAAGTAGTAATTATTAATGATGCTGAAAATTCAGCTTGGTATATTAAATATATTTAGATAGAAAACAGTTATTTTGAATTGTAAAACTATTTCACAATATTACTATTTTTACAGTATTTTTGATTAAATAAATGTGTACTTGGTGAGCAGAAGAAACGTCTTTCAAAAATAGAAAAAAATCTAACGAAATCTAACTTTTATTTAGATTAAAAATTCATATATGTGAATTGCATCTATAAAATGTTTAAAATATTTTTAATTATGCTTTTTAAAAATAATACAAACATCTACATAACCTTTAAAATATTCATTATTAACAATTTTGATTACGTTTTTTCATGAAGTCTGTTGAGATAGGTAGGTAGATAGGTAGATAGACAGACAGATTTGTATGATTTCAAAAAATATTACTTCATATTCATAATCTCAATTAGGATTTACAGGCAGTAAAATATATAAACTGAAAGTTGATGGCAGGCTCATTGAGTTTATGGCATGTGTCACAGTTTGAGTGTCTGTCTGTAAATGTCTTTACAAGCATATTCACTCTTATTGGCCCCTAGAGCGAGGTCTGAGATCTATAGCTATTCGGACGAGGGTCTGGATCAATGCAGTAACGCCATGCCGATGGAAACAAAATCAGCTCCTGGAAAGAAGCTTTTAGAGGGCTGTGGAAGGGCAGCTGGGCTTCCTGCCAGTGCAGTCCGCCTTTGTGACCTCCATCTTAAACAGCCGTAGCTTGATACCAATCCCGCGGGTGACAGGTGTTCTGCCAGGGCTGGAGGAAACCGACAGGTGGATGAGCTCTAGTCACTGACGTGTGTAATATACAGCCTGTTAACAGAGCGCAGGTGACTCCAATGATTGGCACTGATTGCTTCTTCCTTAAATTTAAGAAAAGCAAATATGAAAAAGTGGTCATTTTAAGTAGAGAAATGGAAAGGTCGTCAATCAATTGAATTTTAAGCAGATGAATTACTTGATATAATGATATAATAATAATTAATCAAATCAATTGCGTATAAACATACATTTATATACATATATATGATCTAATAAATAAATTAACAAATTTAACACTTATTTTCTAAATACGTGTAATATTATAATGTTATAATATATATTAAAATAAATAATTATATTCGGGTTCATATTCAGGTTTATCGTTAACGAAAACTAAAATCACGACCATAAAAAAAAGTTATTTGAAATAAAACCAACATTAACTGAAATTAAATAAATTGCATTTTTTTTTTTAAATCTATATTTTTCATTTAGTTGCAAAGGCAACATCTCTCACTTTCAAATTGATTTAAGTAAATGTGCTAAAATAACTTTACTTTTATTTGAATGTTTTAAGAAAAACATAAAAAAAATTAACTATATCAATAAACAATACAATATGACAAACAAATATATATATATATATATATTTTTTCACACTTAAAAGATTCAGATAATTAAATTAACAGATTTTAATATTACACAAAGATAACCCGAGTAAAAACAAAATGCAGTTTGAAATGATTTCATTTATTAAGGGAAAAAAGCTGTCCAAACCTGCCTGGCACTACGTGAAAAAGTAATTGCCCCCTAAATCTAATAACTGGTTGTGCCACCCTTTGCAGCAACAACTGCAATCAAGCGCTTGCAATAACTGGCAATGAGTCTCACATCGCTGTGGAGGAATTTTGGCCCACTCTTCTTTGCAGAATTGTTTTAATTCAGCCACATTGGAGGGTTTTCGAGCATGAATGGACTGTTTAAGGTCATGCCACAGCATCTCAATCGGATTTAAGTCCAGACTTTGATTTGGCCACTCCAAAACCTTAATTTAGTTTTTCTTGAGCCATTCAGAGGTGGACTTGCTGGTGTGTTTGGGATCATTGTCCTGCTGCATAACCCA
>NW_015548192.1:571877-574892 GCF_001515605.1 Sinocyclocheilus anshuiensis
TCCAGGTCCTGAAGCTGCAAAGCAGCCCCAGACCATCACACTACCACCACCATGTTTGACTGTATGTATGATGTTGTTTTTATGAAATGCTGTGTTGGTTTTATGCCAGATGTAACGGGACACACACCTTCCAAAAAGTTCAACTTTTGTCTCATCAGTCCACAGAATATTTGCCCAAAAGTCTTTGGGATAATCAAGATATTTTTTGGCAAATGCGAGACGAGCCTTTGTGTTCCTTTTGGTCAGCAGTGGCTTTTGCTTTGGAACTCTCCAATGAATGCCGTTTTTGCCCAGTCTCTTTCTTACTGTTGAACACTGACCTTAATTGTGGCAAGTGAGGTCTGCAGGTCTTTAGATGTTGTTCTGGGTTCTTTTATGAGCTCCTGGATGAGTCGTCGTTGCGCTCTTGGCGTAATTTTGGTAGGCCGGCCGCTCCTGGGAAGGGTCACCACGGTTACAAATTTTCTCCATTTGCGGATAATGGCTCTGACCGTGGTTCGCTGGAGTCCCAAAGCCTTAGAAATGGCTTTATAACCCTTTCCAGACTGATACATGTTAACTATTTTGTTTCTCATCTGTTCTTGAATTTCTTTAGATCACGGCATGATGTGTTGCTCTTTAAGCATGCTTCACTTTGTCAGACAGGGTCTATTTAAGTGATTTCTTGATTCAACAGGTCTGGCAGTAATCAGGCCTGGGTGTGGCTAGTGAAATTTAACTCAGCTTTCTAAAATAATGTGGTTAATCACAGTTCTTTCATGATTCAACAGGAGGGGGCAATTCAGTTTTTTACGTAGGGCCAGATAGGTTTGGACAGCTTTTTTCCCTTAATAAATGAAATCATCATTTAAAAACTGCATTTTGTATTTACTTGCATTATCTTTGTGTAATATCATTTTTTTTTTTTTGATGATCTGAATCTCTTAAGTGACAAATATGCAAAAAAAAAAAAAAACAGGAAGGGGGCAAAAACATTTTCATGGCACTGTATATATATATATATATTAGTTTGTTTGTTTTCAATCCCCCAAGTGGATATAATTTATTATTGTTTATACAGAACTCTTTTATGGGACGTTCTGTGAAACTTATCAAGGCTCTAATATTCTACACGATTTAGCAGGTGCATGATGTGGAAAAAGTTATGATTAGAGTACAAATTTATAATGTATCCATCAGACATGTACTATCCATTAGACACGACTGGAGTTTTATCCCACTCTCCGTTTCCGTCCTACTTCAGGAGTACATTATGTCAATGCAACCCTTAAGACAAATCGCTAAATTTAATATTTATAGTTCAGACGTTAAAAAATTGAGCATAAGTAGGCCTATAATCTGCTCCATATTTCATACGGCTGTCTACAGAACACCGTTTCAGTCAAGGACATTGAGCCGCTGTGACCATGTGGCCGTGTTGTAAATGTAAACTTTGTAGAGTTTCTAATCGAAACCATCAGCCCCATTCACGGTCTGTAATGACCAGTAATGAGTGTCCATCTGAACTCGGAATGAGGGAAGGGCTTGACAGTCTAATTAGCTAATCATCTTCACACACCAATGCACAAATAAGCCAGCACTGCCCTGCATTCGTTATTTACAGACCCAGACAGAAGCAGTGTAAGGCCAGATCAATCTTTCACCGAGGCCGCTGGGAATAAAACATGATGTGGGAGCCAAACTGACCTGTTATTTCCTCGGCTGCTCATTTTGAGCGGGAATTAGCTGCTGTTCATCTACACCAGGGGCGCAAATGACTCACATGCGACCCACGTTATTAAAAAGACATGCATATGATTGGCTTAATTGCAGAAAAATTTGGTCTCGCGGGGTCAGCCTTAGCATGGTGTAACCTGTGGTGTCACATGGTTAATGGATGCATTAATTAAATGAAAGTGATGGATGGCTAGAAACACCCAAGGAAGGGCTGCGGATATCCTGCTGAATGCAATTCGTCAGTCAAGGATGCATGGGAATATAAAACGTAGTTTTTCTCGAGCGGATCCTCTTCCTGCTGGCTGAACGCTGCTGTTTCAGTATGAGCCGTTTGTTTTTTTTTTAAACTCATTCAAGGTGCAACTCTTTGAGGAATGCAACACCGTATTATTAGCCATTTTAACTTCTAAATGGGAGTGCAATAGTCTTCTTGTTTAAAAGGGGCAAAGAAGAAATTGATTGTAAGTGTGGTGGATTGGAAAAAAACAAAAATCGAACGGTTGTAACACTACTTCCTTTACCTTCTCAGTGCTACATAAATACAGTCCACAGTAGATTGGGGTTGCACAGACTAGTTCATTAGTTGAGGCATTGGGTCTGTATTGAATAGTCATAAATCACAATACTTGCATGCTATTTATGCTCTTAATCTGTGTAGTGTTACTGCAAGAGGAAAATGTTATTGTCCACAAACTGTCATCTGTAAGGGGCTTGGGGCCAGAAGAGGAAGGCAGGAATTAGGCAGGAGTGTTTGTTGAACAGTGTGTAGTTGGGAAGGAACATGAGCTACAGCTGGGGCTCAGCTCCCCTGAAGTGCCATTCAAAACCGGCACACCGCCCAGAAAATATAGAGAACTGGAGGTTTAGAGACTGAGACATGGAGCACACTGAGTCCCTTTGGTTCGATTACTTTTATAAAACAGAAAGATCAGACTCTGAATGCTGACTGGAGGAGCCACGTCTGAAACCTGCCCACCTGTGAACACACATTATATATTCTTTCTGTGTCCCAACTGTAAACAGCCTGCAGTTAGGCTAATGAATTATGCTACTTGGTAGAATAATTATTTTTATTATTAATGTTTTAATGTCTTAATGATACTTATCATATTGTTCTTGCTTTTACACAGTTTTGTTGGTATTTTAATTGAATCAAATGTCCATAGTTAGTAAGTATTTAATATTATGCCATATTCATTCGGTTTAGTCAATTTTATTTCAACCAAACATTTTAGTTGTGGTTGTGCAAAATATAACAAATTTGTATAAATGTATGTATATTTTAGACAAAATTTTATC
>NW_015548192.1:574997-575196 GCF_001515605.1 Sinocyclocheilus anshuiensis
CTATACTATATATATATATATATATATATATATATATATATATATATATATGTTTATCAATATAATTATTCCATAATTTATACATTTTCATTGGTATTGTATTGGAAATACTAGACTTAAAGTATGATGCGATTTAAATTTTTCCTTTCTCTTTGGAGTGTTACAAGCTCTTGGTGCATAAAGAAGATCTGTAAAGTTG
>NW_015548192.1:575304-584184 GCF_001515605.1 Sinocyclocheilus anshuiensis
GAAACTACTTTGTTTGGCCTTCCAAAAGAGGACACGACTAGAAATCAGTGGTTAAGTTGTATTTACAACACTGTTCCAGAACACTTCAACCCAAATATTCAGATATGTGCATCACATTTTATGTAGGATTGTTTCCTGATCCTGGGAGAGTAGACTACAATGCCGGCTGTTCTGACTCAGAGACTTTAAGTAAGTTTTTATATATAAAGAATTTGCCACAGATGATTCAAACTGGAGTTTTGAGCAGTGTAGAGAAGTGCTTGTTGTTTGTCAATTCTCCGATCACAAATGCAGACATGGTTTTATGTTTACGCGGCGCAATATGCAACTCAAAGCGTAAAAACACAGTATAAGTCATTATAATCAGTAATTATGTCCCCACTGGATGCTACAAATGCCTCATTTGGCTGGCCAATCACAGCACACCTCACTTTTCAGACCGATGAGCTTTGTAAAAATCGACGCGTTTCAGAAAGGCGGGGCATAGAGGAGAAACAATAATGTACAGTATGTGGAAAATAATGTGTTTTTTGAACCTTAAACCGCATAAACACATTTCATTACACCAAATACACTAAATAATGTTCTTTTTAGCAACATCATATAACCCCTTTAACAATATTTAATTTTTTTATTGTGTATGCCTTTATATACAGTATATATATATATATATAAACAATGATTGGTTTCGTGTTTTGTTGTCGTGCTGTCTAAAGCTGAGACTAAGATTTATTTTTATTTATTTATTTATTTTTTACTTAAAGGGATTTTTTGCGACCAGAATTTATTTTTTGTGTAAGAAGTTTTGCTGCTTATCCGGACAGTTTCAGCAGTGCCCTGATGATGGGTTTAACTGGCATCTAAATCTCTTCACACGTCACTACACACAACCGAGATAAAACTGTCAGAGGAAAGATGTTAGAACTGCATTAAATGTTGCTGACAAAGTGTGTTGTCTGTGTCAGATGATGCGCATTGATCTGAAACTCTAAATTCATCTCAATGGCAAAACAGGAGTTTTTAGGCCATTTGTAGCATCCATTCAGCATACTACAGTTTAAACTGCTTTGTAACATATAGGTTTTTATTGTACAGAATAGTATACAGTATATGCTATGTAGATGCAGGATGAGATGCATTAAGAGCCACTGATTTACATTTAGTTTCTCCATATTTTGTTCAGTAATAGAGCCCATAAATCATTGGATGGTTGATAGGTGCTTACCGGATCCACAATGAATTTAATACTGAATAGAGTATTAATGCAGAGTTGATGAATCCTGCTATCTGCTTAAAGACACACTCTAAAAAATGCTGGGTTAAATACAACCCAGTGCTGGATAAAATAAGGACAAACCCAGCAATTGTGTTGTTTTGACCCAGCGGTTGGGTTAAATGTTTAAACCAACCTTCTGGGTAGTAACCCAACCGCTGCGTCAAAACAACCCAGTTGCTGGGTTGTCCCTATTTTACCCAGCACTGGGTTGCATTTAACGCAGCATTTTTAAGAGTGCACTTTGCTAAAAGAACAATTTTGCCAAAAATGAAAATTTACTCACCCTTTTGTGTTCCACTGACAAAAATACTAGCATAGAGGTTTTTATTGACTTAAAAGTGAGTAAATAATGACAGAATATTCAACTGATACTTTTCAGGGGATTCTCTTTGCATGCATCTGTTTGGATTAAACCACTTAATATGCAAACTCACAAATTCACTTCCAAACCATTGCGTTATGGGAAGGGCATTAAGAGCTCCATGCACAGAGCAAGCAGTGGCAGGAGTCCACCTGTTGTAATTGCCACGACATTTATCAGCTATAATGATTGCAATAGGATTTAATTTGCTTCTCCAAAGAATGTTCCATTATGTTCAGTGAGCTAGATTATTGAACCAGTTTAGTTGTTTTATTTTTGTTTTGTGAAAATGAATATGCTGCACAACCACAGCATGGGAGACATTATGTCTAGAAGCAATATTTGGCATGTTCTTTGATGTATATGCATAATATAGGATAATACAAACCACAAATCTAAAATTGCTTTTGGAATACCCATCATGAAAGAACAAGAGATAATACAATTTTAATGGGATTTTTTAACGATTGGGTTTTTGGAAAACTTCCATGTAAGAACTCTGAAAATTACATTCACGACACCATTGTCGACATTAATTTTGGCGAGGTTTTTGTTTTTAAATAATTTTAAAGTGACTTTAAACTATTAAAAAAAAATGCCTGGTCATGTAGGCGTATATATAATGCCAATATATAAATTTATTTAATACACGAGTTTCACAATTTGAGTTGAATTACTGAAATAAATGAACTTTTCCACGACATTCTAATTTATTGAGATGCACCTGTATATATATATATATATATATATATAAACCAGCCATATTAATATAGACAACACGTAAGCGTTTTTTGCTTTTAAAAGTGTACTTATAGACTTCTAAGTTGTGCAATATTCCCATGTGATGCTTTAATGGATAATGGTGTAAAATATTTTTGAATCAAAGCATCTTGATGAGACCTCTATACCCCTCTGAGTTCATGAATAATTCAGTTTACAACCTTGAATGCAAATGAAGGTGAATGATACCAAGATTTTCCGTTTAATTTAATGTTCCATCTGGATGGGTTTTTGCTATATTGCAGCTTTTACATGTCATAACCAATAACCTTCCGTGCTGTTATTGAAGATGTAATGTGCATGAATTCCCTGCAAAATATTTGTCTAATTTTATCTAGCCAATAACTGTTGATATTGTGATTCTTTGAGAGCATGCAGACCATTAGACAGATTTCTTTATCTCCTGTTGATCTAATGGTCAATTACCAAGTCAGAATCTCCTCTTGGACTGTTTAAACTCATCAAACTGAAGTCCAATTATTCTGTCTGTCAGAAAACCGCTGTGAGGGGGGCCTATTTAATTTAGAGTGGCTTTGAAGATTCTTTTGATTATCCAGTCATATTTTGGCAGATATTAAAATCATTCAGCAATAATTCAGTTAATCTTCCTTCTTTTTTTCTTCACGTGTCAACCAAAGAAAAAAAGACAGTGTTGTTGTTTTTTTCTTGAAAGTCTTTCACTCACAATTTAGACTCAAAGCTAAGTTCCTGATAATTTCCCCAATGCCAACAACTGCACACGGACCAAAGACCAGCGATATAGCGCATTAGAACAGAGGTTCTCAAACCTCTCCATGAAGTACCCCCAGCATTGCACATTTTTTATGTCTCCCTATATCTGACACACCCACTTCAGGTCTTGCAGTCCCCACTAATGAGCTGGTGAGTTGAATCAGGTGTGATAGATAAGGGAGACATATAAAATGTGCAGTGCTGGGGGCACTTCATGGAGAGGTTTGAGAACCACTGCATTAGAAGAAGGATTTTAGATTACTTCAAGACTCATATAGGTAATGTCTCGTAAAATACTCCATCGTTCTGTGATTATGAATAAAGTTATTAATTTAAAATTTGCCTCTGTTGGGAAAGGGATCATGTAAAAAGTCCACACTTTTACCATAGTAACTGTCGCTTGACCATGTCATGTGTAGTCAACGCACAGTAACCACAAAATATACCATGCTTCTCCTACCGTGACTGTAGTTTTACTGTGGTATTTGTAGTTAAAGCACAATGACCTCAATACTTAGCTATGGGTTTACCTCAGTAACCGTAGTTTTACTGTGGTATTTGTAGTTAAAGCACAATACCTCAATAACGTTACTTACTATGGGTTTACCTCAGTAACTGTAGTTTTACTGTGGTATTTGTAGTTAAAGCACAATAACCTCAAAACTTACAATGATTTTACCTCAGTAACATATTTTTTACCGTGGTATTTATAGTTAAAGCACAGTAACAACAACACTTACCATGTTTTTACTACAGTGACTGTACTTTTAATGTGGTATTTGTAGTTAAATCACAATAACCTCAATACTTACTATGGGTTTACATAGTAACCGTAGTTTTAATGTGGTATTTGTAGTTAAAGCACAGTAACAACAATACTTACCATGTTTTTTTACCACAGTAACCGTTTTTTACTCTATACTATTTGTAAAGCACAGTAACCACAACGCTTGCCATGCCTTTGATACGTTTTTGTGAAGTAATTGTAATTCGGTATTTCTTTCTGTCTTGCAGTTACGTCACATCACATACTCCAGCAGCTCTTTTAAGAAGCGATCTCTTTTAAAGGTTCTCTCTCTCTCTCTCTCTCTCTCTCTCTCTCTCTCAGTTTTTCCTTTCCTATTTTTCCAATCTGGCAGCAGGCCCCTTCTGGCCCATATGAGGTGATAACCACTGATAATGCTCATTCAATCGAGTGATAACATTCGAAGTGGGTGGTTCCTAAAAGCATCATGAATGAGTTTTCCAGTTTCTGCCTCGACTCTAACCTTAACTTCTATTCTGTGACACATTGTGAAACTCACTGCAAGTAAACATTACAATCTGTTCAAAATAAGAAATAAATCGGGACCTTGGGAAAACCTTTGTTGAATAACCAACTGCAAAAACATTAATTCATGTCATGTCAGTGTTTTCATAAGAGACTTACACACAGCGAGTATTCACAGAGAGGAAATGTAATATTCACAATACAGTGGAGTGGTAATGAAACAATGTAACTCATAATTCTACGACAGCTTGGCATATTCAATGGGGAATCCATTAGGAGTACAGTTACATATGACTGGGTAATTATTTCTAGTTAAGCCAATATATATTCAGCTGTCTAAGCCATTTGCCTTTTCATTGAGTTTGTATTGTCTTTAACAGAAACCCATTTGTCGGTCTTGAGCTGGCATACTCTGATTTATTCAAATACTCTGACTTTTTATCAGCACAAAACCACTAATATATATTGGACTTTTAGATAGTTTTTAACAGTTTCTTTTTTTTCAGTAGAGATAAGCAATTGTGATTTTTCTTTTTATAAAATGTGCCCTGTTGTGTTGTTTCCTGAATAAATAAATGTTGTTGTTTTTTTAATCATTTGAGTAAATGATTCAATGATGTTTGGACGTATCATTTCAAACACTTTGATTAACCACTTGTTCCAGTCTTTGGGTTTTGTTGGTGAACTGGGTTAAAAATACTTTATAGGTATTAGATTTCTATCTGCAGGGACCTGACATATCACCTGACCTTTTGTCCCCTACTGACCAAACTCCCAGTTTGTGACATAACACACCATAGCTGGAGAGTGTGAGCAGAATATTAATCAAGACACTCAAACTAGCAGCCCATCCATCACAGCATGACAAATAACAGAGGAGGGAAAGCACACAGGATCACAGTGAGACACGATCACGATGTTCTGCAGTGCATTGGTCTATAAACAGCTTTTCATTATTCGTAAGAATTTTTAACTAACAATAAGCATTTAAAATTGGCATATTGCTTGGTGGTTGGCCCAATTCAAAATAATTGTAGTGTTTAATGACAGCTATTTATAAACAAATTATTACATTTTAAAATGTAATTTTTAAGGAATTAAGGTTTATTAACACAGTTAGGGTTTTAGAGACACATTAAAATCTACTTGTTTCTTCTAAATGGCCTGTAAATAATGATTACTGTATTAATTAATTAATTAATTAATTCATTCATTCATTCATTCGTTCGTTTATTCATTCATTCCTTTTCTGCAGACCAAAGTGCTTTACAATCAACATACAGCTACATACAATACAAAAAACACAAACAATCCAAATAAAAACACAGATACTAGCCCAACTCCTTGAAAGCTAATGACAAGAAATAATTTTGAACCCCAATTAATTAATTAATTAATTAATTCATTCATTCATTAATTCGTTCGTTTATTCATTCATTCCTTTTCTGCAGACCAAAGTGCTTTACAATCAACATACAGCTACATACAATACAAAAAAACACAAACAATCCAAATAAAAACACAGATACTAGCCCAACTCCTTGAAAGCTAATGACAAGAAATAATTTTGAACCCCAGCTTTGAAAAAATGTATGGATGTAATCTCTCTAATCTCAGATGGTAGAGGCTATTCCAAAGCCTTGGACCTGCAACAGCAAAGGCCTGATCCCCTTTCAGCTTTAAATGAGTTTGTGGGACAGTAAGAAACCTTGTGCTTTATCCTGAAATCCACTGGTAGCCATCTGAGTGAAGCCAAGATAGGAGAGATGTGTTGACTTTATTCCAAAATCACTTACATACAGCAGGCATTTGTTTATATTTCTAACAAAAAGACATAGTTGGTCCAAAACAATGAATAATTTAAGTCAAGCACAGCCTGCAGCTCATGCTGGTGAAGATAAAACCACCAACTAGCTGCCCGCTAGATGTATGTCGGATTTAAAAGGCAGTTTACTGGAGAAAGCAGAAAGACATGCGACATGTAAATGCAGCTGAGAGGAGCTAAAGAGATGAAAATAACATCTAGAAGAAAGATTTAGTAATGTGGAAGTGATACCATGGTTTTAGAGAGCCAGTGTGCTGGAACAAGGTCCAGAAATTTGTAATGCTGTTGATACCCAACAAACACAGCTGGGATATGCAGTTAAAGCTCTACAGGTGTGGTATTTCTTCCAGACATAGACCATATAAACAACTAACAATATTGAATATTTATTTATTTAATTATTAAACCTGACATACAGAAGCAAATCAATCTTTTTTTTCTTGTTCTTCTTGGTGCTTACAAATGGGTGCTTACAAATTATTATTAGTTATTTTATTTGATTTTATTTTCATTTTCAATTTTAATTGGGGTTACATTTTTAAAAAGCCAGCAAATAAAGTTTGGTAACTATGAACATTTGGTATCTCTGAAAAACTGCATATGTCCTCTTTCACTGTGGCATATGGCAGAGAACCTCCCTAAAAATAAATGTCTTCTGCAGTGGACAAAAATTAATTGCTCTTCCCAAGAGAATCAATACTTTCAACACAAGTTGAGTCGAGATTGAATTGATATATATTGATGATATTAATATTAGGAGCTTCAGTGTAAAGCAGTGAGTTTACCAACAGCTCATAAACAGTCTACTGTATTTTTCTCCACCTCAGAGAGATCTGACTGAGGATGGTGGGAATAAACAGTGCCAGGCACTGTTTTGGCTGCTTGCGCGGTATAAATTCATATGAATTGCAGTTGTTCAGCCAGATATATGAAGAAGCGTGAGGCGGTTTTCGACTAACCAGTCCACTGGTTTTATGAACCTCATTACACAATGCTGTTTAGGTCCCATTGAATAGAAATATTGTCAATGTGAAAACGAGCACATCTGTGCCAGTGTAAATTCTTTCAATGGGATTTTCTCCTGCTATCAGTTTCTGGCTTCTATCAGTTTTATCTTCTATAAGAATACACTCGGAGCTAATAATAGCGTCTTCACTCGAAGGTAATAATAGTGTTTTCTGAGGTGCTGTCCATGGATTTATTGACAAAGGGACACGAGCTGGTTCAATATGCTTGCTCTTGTGTGCTGAGCATCATGGGAAATAAGCTGCACAAACAAATGACTTCAACACTGCAGATCTTTTTCTGTGGAGTGCATTTTCAGCATTAGCACTGCCCTTTATTTAGCACGTAACTATCTGAAGTGTATCTGTGAGCACCAATGTGGGTTTATACAATACAAATGTATTATACAATCATAAAATCTCCTCATAAATCATTATCCACTATATAACTGCTCAGGGATAGAGCCAAAAGTAATTAGTAATCTAAACCGGTTTGCCTCTAGTTTTTAAAAACCTGAAGTCCACTTGTTAACCACACGGGAAGAGAGCAACAGCTGGGCTGAGACAAGAGCTGAAAAAACCTTCAAGGCCAAACAGATTGCCCGCAGATCAATAATTACATCTTGCACAAACAATGAGCCTAGTAATCTGAGAAGCCGAGCTGCATCAATGACAAAAAGAAGAAATTAAACAGCAGAGAACTGTTGTGTCGCTGCCTCCCCGGTAGGCAAGAACCTTTAGAAACAGTAAGCAAAACGCACAGTGTGACATTTCAGAAAATTGTATATAAACAGTTTATAAAGTGCACTTTGGGCGCCAACAGAGTGGTGCAAAATACCACTGAGTAAAAACGTGTAACAGTTGGAAGACTCTTCAACCCGGTGGATGTCGGCAGATCAAATACAAGTAATGTCCTTTTGCTTTGTGAAGATAATGTAGACATCATGTTGTAGCTCTCGAAGCAATCACAATAACAACATTCACATCAAAGTAAATACTTAATATTTTTTTAACTGAAAAAAATCTACATCTATGTAACTTGTAGAAAGAGTCACAAAAAGAAGAAAGAAAATCACCACTCTCTTTTTTTTAAATGTAAAAGCATTTTAGCAATGTGAGACTTCCGGTGTCATTCGCTTTTAGTAATTTGTAGCTGTACGAAATGGCTTGTTATGTTGGTTGATATCTAAACTGGATTTCATATATTATTTTAATGTATTGTCATTATTATTAACATAGGCCTACTGGTTTGTAGCGCATAGCCTATAGTTCCCTTTCAGTCAGTCACGTTCGACGTTACGTCAGTCGTGACTGACGAATTGGGATCTCGCCCGAGAGCCCAATCACCTTCGAGTGTTAACTAAACAAGCCAATGACAGTTGGCGTGCGTGTTTCGTCACGCGCACCCCGCCCCGCAGCGCGGGTATAAAAGGAGAGCGCGTGCAAACGCACATTAGCTTCTCGCTTCGGAGCTGAGCCTTCTACAGGACGAATCTCCGCGAGTGTTCTGGAGAAACAGCTGGCGTTGGTGTGACGGCGTATCAGCGGGGGTTGCCATCCAGGCTGCTGAAACCTCAGCGAGCTGCAGCTTCCATTCTGCGGTCTCGCCGCGACCTCCCCTGGGCGCTTCAG
>NW_015548192.1:584501-586074 GCF_001515605.1 Sinocyclocheilus anshuiensis
TTGTCTTGCGGCCAGTGTCACCAAAACAACCTGAGCAACAGTAAGATCTATTACAGAGGGATGAGTTTATTACAACCTGAATGGATATATTTTGCTGGAGGATTTGTGTATTTTGTCTTATTCATATGGGCATCTGCACAAATCAGATTAGTTTAAATAACATTTGCTGCAGGCGGTGTGAGAGTGCAAATATGCTAATGCAATAGCATGAGCAAATTGTCCTTCTAAAGCAGAGATGGAATTACAATTTGAATTGACAGATTGGATTGGAGGACCATATCATGCGCTATGTTTTCATCGGTTATTCAACCTTTAGCGATGAGACGTAATCCAAACTGATATTTCAATTAAATATTTAATTCAGACCAATTGTCTATCACATGACTGCCACACAGAAAACATAAACTGTTCATAACATTTTCAAAGACATGCAAGTAAACAGAGTATTTCCTAACAAGGCCATCACTAAAATGCACAAGACGAAAATATATTGTGTGGGCTATAATGTAATTTATAAATAAATAAATGATGTAGCGAATCAGCTCATAAGGGAAATATGAATAATTATTCATAACTAGTTATAATTAATTATAAATATTTAGATCCGCTGTAGATATTTAGCTGACCTCTCAGGGTCAACTGTCTGTCAATTCTAAGAACGTTAATTTCCTGGTTAAAGGAAATAACTTTTGAAGGTCTGGAAATAACCGGAGGCAGAAGCAGCGTTCTGGGTTGGGGGCTTCGAAGCCTAAGCCGGATCTGCGGACTGTCCTTCAGGCTAAGAGGTCCTCGACAAAATGGTCCTGACTATTTGGGTGCAGGACTAGCGAGGGCAGGTTCCAGGGCACAGCGGTCTCCAGCGAGCATATCTTTCAGTCACCACCCGGCAACGTAGCGGCACTGAGAGGCTCGCGGCCTCTGCGGAGGGCCCCCTCAGTCTCCGCCCAGAAACGTAGCGGTACTGGGAGGCTCGCTACCTCTGCGGAGGTCCCCAGAGCAGCTAGTTCGGTCGTCCGCTGCCGGTGTGCCGCTTCAGGGCAACGAATTAGCCATTCTGGGCACACCAGAGATCAGTCTCGAGAGACTGATTCCCTTAGTAGATTATTTAGCAGCATGGAAGCTACTGCCCATGGTGTGGGATTCGACCACGATGCAGGCAGGTTTGTCCCCTGCTCGGATCGAGTCGATCCTCACTGCAGTCAAGAGAGGGAAAGAAGGCCAGTCACTCACTGTCAAGCAGTTTCAAAGACTGCTGGGTCTGATGGCAGCTGCGTCCAACGTATCCTCTCACAGGCAGAGGGCACGTTATTTCACCCCCGCCCGGAGCTGTGGAAGTTATGGGTGTGGCCCCTGAGGGGGCACAACTAGTAGCTTCTGGTCTCTCAATTGAGGTTGTTGAGACCATCCTCCAATACAGAGCTCTCTCCACGAGGAAACTGTACGCCTTGAAGTGGAAACTTTTCACCTCCTGGTGTAGAGACCGCCAGCTCGACCCAGCTAACTGCCCGGTCGGTACAGTACTGGAGTTCCTGCAGGCCCGTTTCTCTACAGGGTTAACCCACACAACCCTGAA
>NW_015548192.1:586176-586644 GCF_001515605.1 Sinocyclocheilus anshuiensis
ACCCTGAAGTCCATTGTCCCCATTGCGGCCTACCACGCCCCTCTCGGTGGCCAGTCAGTGGGAAGACAGCCCCTGGTTACACATTTCCTCCGCGGTGCGCTGAGCCTGAGGCCTCTCGTACGATCTCGTGTCCCCACGTGGGACCTGGCAGTGGTGCTAGAAGCTCTCTGTAATCCTCCGTTCGAGCCTATCGAAGAGATTTCTGATCGCCACCTCACAATAAAGACTACCTTTCTTCTGGCGATATCTTCTCTTAAGAGAGTTGGAGATTTGCAGGCCCTATCTCTGGCCCCTTCCTATCTTGACTTTGCGCCCGGTCTGGCCAAAGCGTTCCTGGACCCTCGAGTGGGGTATGTCCCTAAATTCCCCTCATCTGCACCGCAGCCCATCGTACTTCAGGCCTTCAGTCCTCCTCCCTTCGGGGAACCAGACCAGCAGAAGCTTAACTGTATGTGTCCAGTGCGAGCA